>NW_020190421.1:0-94519 GCF_002263795.3 Bos taurus
TATTTTTTTAATTTACATGTATTTATTTAATTGGAGGCTAATTACTTTACAAGATTGTATTGGTTTTGCCATACATCAACATGAATCCGCCATGGGTGTACACGTGTTCCCCATCCTGAACCCCCCTCCCACCTCCCTTCCCTTACCATCCCTCTGGGTCATCCCAGTGCAGCAATGAGTTAGAGTTCCTATTCGTCCACATCCTTGCCAGCATTTAGTATCGAGAGGTGTTTGCTTTTGTGTTAGCCCTATTAATAGGTATCTTGTTGTTGTTTTCATCTGAAATTCCCTGAAAACATGGGAAATAGATCATCTTTTCATATGCTGTTTACCATCTGTTTATATTCTTTGGTGAGATGTCTGTTCAACACTTTTAAGCATTTTAAATTGACTTCATTATTATTGTTTGAGTTTTTAAGGGTTTGTTTGTATTTTTGCTACATGTTTATTATCAGATACATGTCTTACAATTCTTTCTTCACAGTTTGCGACTTAGCTTTTCATTCTCATAATAATATCTTGGTGTGAAATTTTTTTTCTCTTAATTTCTTTTTCTGGTTTTGAAATTAAAATGTAATTCTGGTCTCATGGAAGAAATGAGGAAGGGTGCCCTTTGTTTGTTGTTTCTGGAAGACATTTTAGAGAATTGTTATCACTTATTCCTTAAATTTTTGTTAGATTTCATCAGTGGAATCATCTGGGCCTGTTGCTGTCTTAATTGTAAGCTTATTACTTACAGATTAAATTTATATAATAGATGCAGAGCTTATCAATTTATCAGTCTTACTTGCAAAATTTTGATAAATTATATCCCCCAGCAATTTCACAATTTAATCTTTATATTTGTAGGCATAGAGTTGTTTATAATATTCATTTATTATCCTTTTAATGTCTGTGATATCAGTAGTCATGGCCCTGCTTTCATTTCCACTGTTTGCAATTTAATTTGTGTGTTCTTGGTTTTCTTGATTAGTTTGCTGAGAATTTCATCCTTTCTTGTTTCAGAGAAACAGCTTCTGATTTTGTTGTTTTTGTCTATTGTCTTCCTTTTTCCAGTGCTGTAGATTGCTCCTTTATTTCTTTTTCATTTGCTTCTTTCTTTTTTGCACAAGTTTACTAAGAATATTGATTATGAATTTTAAGGTTTCTATATAGGTGTTCAATGCTGTATATATATCTCTACAGGTTTTGCTATATGCCACAGCTTCTGATAAATTGTAATTTTGTTTTCATTTAGTTAGAAATATTTAAAATTTCTCATTAGATTTTCTCTTTGACCCGAGTGTTATTTAGAAATATATTGTTTAATCTCCAAGTACTGTCAATTTTACTGCTTTTATTGTCAGTATCTAGTTTCTTTCCATCACAGTGTGATAACATTCTTTGTATGATTTCTGTTCTTTCAAGTTTGATGATGTGAGTTTTACAGCATAGCATGTGATCTACCTTGATGTATGTTCCATGTGAATTTGAAAACAGTGTGTTTTCTGCTGTTGTTAAGTATTCTATAAATGTCATTTAGATCTAGTTAATTATTGGTGCTTTTTAGGTCAGCTACACCTTAACTGATTTCCTGCCTACCAAGTCTGTCAATTCCTAAAGGACACATGTTTGCATCTCCTGGTATAATAGTATTTCTGCATCATCAGTGTTTGCCTGGTGTATTTATTTTAGGGTAGTTGTTTTTTTTTTTTTTTTTTTTTTGGTCCATACACATTATGGGTTGCTGTAATTTCTTTGAGAATTGACCACTTAATCATTAAGTAATTCCAATCTTTGCTCCTGACTTTCTTGTTCTGAGTACTGCTTTCTCTGAAGTAAATTTAGGTGGTCCAACTTTTTTTTCACTTATAGTAGCACAGTAGCGGAGAAGGCAATGGCACCCCACTCCAGTACTCTTGCCTGGAAAATCCCATGGACGGAGGAGCCTGGTAGGCTGCAGTTCATGGGGTCTGGAAGAGTCGGACACGACTGAGTGACTTCACTTTCACTTTCACTTTTCACTTCCATGCATTGGAGAAGGAAATGGCAATCCGCTCCACTGTTCTTGCCTGGAGAATCCCAGGGAGGGGGGAGCCTGGTGGGCTGCCATCTATGAGGTCGCAGAGTCGGACACGACTGAAGTGACTTAGCAGCAGCAGCAGCAGCTTTGGTCATAGTGATTCTTCCTAAGGCCCGCTTTGCATTCCAGTATGTTTGGCTCTAGGTGAGTGATAACATCATGATTATCTGGGTCATTTAGATTTTTTTGGTATAGTTCTTCTGTGTATTTTTGCCACCTATTCTTGGTATCTTCTGCTTCTGTTAGGTCCATACGATTTCTGTCCTTCATTGTGCCCTTCTTTGCATGAAATATTTCCTTGGTATCTCTAATTTTCTTGAAGAGATCTCTAGTCTTTCTCATTCTGTTGTTTTCTATTTCTTTGCATCCATCACTGAGGAAAGATTGCTTATCTCTCCTTGTTATTCTTTGGAACTCTGCATTCAAATGGGTTTATGTTTCCTTTTCTCCTTTGCTTTTCACTTCTCTTCTTTTCACAGCTAAGTGTAAGGTCTTCTCAGACAGCCATTTTGCTTTTTTGCATTTCTTTTTCTTGGGGATGGTCTTGCTCCCTCTCTCTTGTACAATGTCATGAACGTCTGTCCATAGTTCTTGAGGCACCCTGTCTATTAGATCCAATCCCTTAAGTCTATTTCTCACTTCCACTGTATAATTGTAAGGGATTTGATTTAGGTGATACCTGAATGGTCTAGTGCTTTCCCCTACTTTCTTTTAAGTAGGGTAAATTGGTAAATTTACCATTGCTAAATTGGTTTCAGAGTAAATTGGAAGTGGTCAAACAGGAGATTTTGGGGGGCTCCAAAATCACTGCAGATGGTGATTGCAGCCATGAAATTAAAAGACGCTTACTCCTTCGAAGGAAAGTTATGACCAACCTAGATAGCATATTCAAAAGCAGAGACATTACTTTGCCAACAAAGGTCCATCTGGTCAAGGCTATGGTTTTTCCTTTGGTCATGTATGGATATGAGTGTTGGACTGTGAAGAAGGCTGAGCGCCGAAGAATTGATGCTTTTTTGAACTGTGGTGTTGGAGAAGACTCTTGAGAGTCCCTTGGACTGCAAGGAGATCCAACCAGTCCATTCTGAAGGAGATCAGCTGTGGAATTTCTTTGGAAGGAATGATGCTAAAGCTGAAAATCCAGTACTTTGGCCACCTCACGCAAAGAGTAGACTCATTGGAAAAGACTCTGATGCTGGGAGGGATTGGGGGCAGGAGGAGAAGGGGACAACAGAGGATGAGATGGCTGGATGGAATCACTGACTAGATGGACGTGAGTCTGCGTGAACTCCGGGAGTTGGTGATGGACAGGGAAGCCTGGCATGCTGCAATTCATGGGGTTGCAAAGAGTCAGAAACGACTGAGCGACTGAACTGAACTGAAACAGGAGATGGCAAGAGTGAACACTGACATTTTTGGAATCAGTGAACTAAAATGGTCTGGAATGGGTGCATTTAATTCAGATGACCATTATGCCTACTACTGTGGGCAAGAATCTTTTAGAAGAAATGGAGTAGCCATCATAGTCAACAAGAGTCCGAAATGCAGTACTTGGGTCCAATCTCAAAAATTACAGAATGATCTCCATTCGTTTTCAAGGAAAACCATTCAATTCACAGTAATCCAGGTCCATGCCCCAACCATTAATGCTTAAGAAGCTGATGTTAAACAGTTCTCTGAAGACCTACAAGACCTTCTAGAACTAACACCCAAAAAAGATGTCTTTTTCATCACAGGGGACTGGAATGCAAAAGTAGGAAGTCAAGAGATACCTGGTGTAACAGGCAAATTTGGCATTGGATTACCAAACTGAAGTAGGGCACAGGCTAACAGACTTTTGCCAAGAGAAGACACTAGTATTCTCAGAGCAAAAACCTTCCAAGAACACAAGAGAAGGCTGTACACATGGACATTACCAGATGGTCAATACGGAAATCAGATTGATTATATTCTTGGTAGTCAAAGATGGAGAAGCTGTATACAGTCAGCAAAAATAAGACCAGGAGCTGACTGTGGCTCAGATCATGAACTCCTTATTGCAAAATTCAGACCTAAATTGAAGGAACCAGGGAAAACCACTAGACCATTCAGCTATGACCTAAATCAAATCTATTATGATTATACAGTGAAAGTGACAAATAGTTTCAAGGGATTATATCTGATAGACAGAGTGCCTGAACTACTATGGACAGAGGTTCATGACATTGTACAGGAGGCATTGATCAAGATCATCGCCAAGAAAAAAGAAATGCAAAAAGGCAAAATGGCTGTCTGAGGATGCCTTTAAAATATCTGAGAAAAGAAGAGAAGTGAAAGGCAAAGGAGAAAAGGAAAGATATACCCATTTGAATGCAGACTTCCAAAGAATAGCAAGCAGAGATAAGAAAGGCTTCCTCAGTGATCAGTGCAAAGAAATAGAGGAACACAACAGAATTGGAAAGACTAGAGATCTCGTCAGGAAAATTAGAGATACCAGGAGAATATTTCATGCAAAGATGGCACAATAAAGGAAGAATTGGAATGGACCTAAGAGAAGCAGAAGATGTTAAGCAGTGGTGGCAAGAAAACTTTAAAAGAACTATACAAAAAAGATCTTCATTACCCAGATAATCATGATGATGTGATCACTCACCTAGAGCCAAACATCCTGGAATGTGAAGTCAAGTGGGCCTTAGGAAGCATCACTGTGGAAAAAGCTAGTGGAGGTGATGGAATTCCAGTTGAACTATTTCAAATCCTAAAAGATGATGCTGTGAAAGTGCACACTCAATATGATGTCAGCAAATTTGGAAAACTCAGCCGTGGCCACAGGACTGGAAAAGGCAAGGTTTTATTCCAGTCCCAAAGAGAAGCAGTGTCAAAGAATGCTCAAACTACCACACAATTGCACTCATCTCACACGCTAGTAAATTAATGCTCAAAATTTTCCAAGCCAGGCTTCAACACTATGGGAACCATGAACTTCCACATGTTCCAGGTGAATTGAGAAAACGCAGAGGAACCAGAGATCAAATTGCAAAAGTTTAGTGGATCATAGAAAAGCACGAGAGTTTGTGAAAAACATCTGCTTCTGCTTTATTGACTATGACAAAGCCTTTGACAGTGTGGATCACACTGAACTGTGGAAAATTCTTAAAGAGATGGGAATACCAGACCACCTTACCTGCCTCCTGAGAAACCATATGCAGGTTAAGAAGCAACAGTTAGAACTGGACATGGAACAACAGACTTGTTCCAAATAGGGAAATGAGTACGTCAAAGCCGTACTTATTTGTCCCCCTGCTTATTTAGCTTCTATGCATCATACATCATGCAAAATTGTAGGCTGGATGAAGCACTAGTTGGAATCAAGATTGCTGGATGAAATATCAATAACATTAGACACACATATGACATTACCCTTATGGAAGAAAATGAAGAAGAACTAAAGAGCCTCTTGATAAAAGTGAAAGAGGAGAGTGAAAAGGTTGGCTTAAAACTCAACATTTAAAAAAGTAATATCATGGATGGCACCAGGTCAGATCACTTCATGGAAAATAGATGGGGAAATAATGGATACAGTGAAAGACTTTTTAGGGGGGGCTCCAAAATCACTGTAGATGGTGACTACAGCCATCAAATTTTAAAAGACACTTGTTCCCTGGAAGAAATGCCATGACTAACCTAGACAGCATGTGAGAAAGCAGAGACATTTCCTTGCCAAACTCAAAGCTATGGTTTTTCCAGTAGTCATAAGTTGGACTATAAAGTAAGATGAAAGCTGAAGAATTGATGCTTTTGAACTGTGGTGTTGAACAAGTCTCTTGTGAGTCCTTGAACTGCAAGGAGATCAAACCAGTCAATCCTAAAGGAAATCAGTCCTGAATAGCTGAAGCTGAAACTCCAATACTTTGGCCACCTGATGCGAATAACTGACTCAGTGGAAAAGACCCTGATGGTGGGAAATATAGACGGCAGGAAGAGATGGGGCCAACAGAGAATGAGATGTTTGGATGGCATTACTGATTAAATGGATGTGAGTTTGAGAAGGTCCAGGAGTGAGTAGGTGATGGACAGGGAAGCCTGGCATGCTGCAGTCCATGGGGTCGCAAAGAGAGAGGCACAACTGAGCAATTGAACTGAACTGCTGGCTGGCTCCACCAGTTCTCGCTCAGGCTCCTTGTTTGACTCCTGGGAAGACCTATATATCCTCCCTGTCTTCACTATTACTGTCCTCACTTTTCTGTCACCCTAAGGGGGACTGGCAGTTGCCTCCATTCATCCTGACATCTATCCAAGTGTCTGCCAGTACTGATAGCAGGGACAGACTGTGGTTGCCCCATTGTTATGGTTTTCATGTTCCCCTGCATCCTCTGGTCCTCTCCCTAATGACTAGACCACCCGGAAATTTCCCCTATGCCATGTCAGCCAACCCTATACGTAAGCCCATAGCACCCTCAGTCCCCAGGTGTAGAAGTCCGAGTAGGCCATGTTTACCCACAGGTGTTTTGAGGGGCTTCTGAGAACTAACAGCAGAGGGCAGGATGCTCTGGCCTCCCTTGCCCTAGGGACAGTGACCTTGAGAGTACTTTCTCTCTCAGGGTCTGTGCCTCTTCCCCATATCGACCGGAATCCTCCCAAGCTGGAAGCAAGTGGTTGACACATCTGGCTACCTCTGCCTGGGGCTCCCAGACTTGAAACGATGCTGGGGCTGTGTGTCCCTTTCTCCTTTGGGTTGGGGTTCCCCTCGGTCCTCTCTCCAGGTCCTCACACTGATTTCCAATGGCCTAGGGAGGCCTGTCTTCTCATGCTACAGCCTTGAATTCCCTGAGACCACCTCAGAGGATGTGAAGGCTCCCTCGTGGACATGCCTGCCTGTGGTCACTCATGGCTTACCCTAGGGGAGGGATTCTGTGGTGTCCCCACTTTTATAATGTGAGTGGTTCCCTTAGTCCTCATGGTCCTCTGCTTGACTCTTGGCCTGAACTGGAATTCCTCCAGAGGCTGGTCCCTGAGCCCAAGTTCCTCACCTCCTGAGATGGTCTAAATGTGTGGGGTGCATCATGCTGGCATTCCCAAATTTGCCAGTGGGAGGTGTCGAGTGGTAGGGCTGTGTTCTAGGTACAGTCCCTATATCCTCATTTGGAGTCACTAGTTTTCTATTCTGTACTGAGTGAGGCTTCTCCCAGTAGACCAAGTCTCTCACCTCCCTGACACCACTCCCAGTGGAAAGGGGCACTTCAGCCAGAAAGCTTTGTCCTGGACCATGTATGGCTGACATCAGGGCTGGGTCTTCAAAGTCTCCTCTGTTCTGGGCTAAGTAGTCCTCTAGCCCTTCGTTCAGGGACGTCATCCTAACTCCTGACTGGACTCAGACTGCACCCTCCACTCATCCGAGGCTGTGTTCCTCAGAACCAAGGCATTAATTTCTTGGAAGTTCTGGATTGGAAGATAGGATGAGCCAGATGTGTGCAAAGCTATTGGGGTCTTCTGAGGAGCAGAACATTATAGGGCTCCACTCTTCTGGAGTCAGTGGTCCTCAGTCATAGCTTAGGTTTCTTACCTTAACTTCCAGTAGCATAGGGTTAGGGTAAATCCTATCCTGCATGAATGCTGGAATGCATGTACTACATATAAAGCAGTGGCATAGTCTTTAATAAGTATAGGTCTGTAATAACTGCAAGTTATGATTTTTGTAAATCCCTGAAATACCACCTACCCCTCTGAGTTTATTTTTAATCTGTGAAGATAGCAGAGAATATGCAGTGAATTAGGACAAAAGAAACAAATATTCTTAAATTAGCTAAATAAGTCAAAGTTTTTTTTTTTATTTTTACTAATAGAAAGTTTAAAAGAAATAAGGTAAACAACAACTTAAAGACATTTTCCTCCACTTCTTTTTGTTTGTCAGTATTTTCTGTGGTCGTCTTTTGCATTACCATGAAAATCTCTCCTTCCGTGCCCTGTTACCTACTTCCAGATCATGGAGACAATAAAGATGGTTTGTGAATCTCTTTTACATCTACCGAAACTGTACCTTTAACACTCTTAAAACAGCAATAAATGTAACAGCAATATCATTACCCAATTAATATTCTGAACAAAAACAAACTTAGAAGTTAAAACATTTGGAGAAAAGGAAATAAATAATGTGTAGAAGTTAGTCATGTAAAACAGTAATGAGATCTAAACTTGGTTTGCTTCACCCCTACTACCTTTCACTCTTTAGAAGCTTGACTACTCTTCAAGAAAATTCTGTTCCAAAGTCATGTTACCTTGTTTGGATTGTGAACAATCTATTCAGTACTTCCAATGTGTTTTACAAATACCCAGACTGTGGCTTTCAAAACTTTAAAACAGCAAAGACCTATGATTTATATGATCCATACATTTGTATTCTGAAGCACAATAAACCTTATCAAAAGTAGTAACACTACAAAATACTTACCACCTCCCTCATCTCTTTACCTATCTACTTTAAATCATCTTTCACTAGATATTTCTCCTATGGATAAAGGGGGAAAGATACATATTTTGTTAAAATGAACTGCAGGTAAACTCCCTTACTACTTAAAACTGTAGGAACACATAGGTATTGTTCCCTCCACCCCTACTACTCTGCACTATTTAGGAGCTAGATTGCTCTGTTCCAACACAAAGGGAACAAAGTGCCCTGGCCTCCCTCCTTAGATGTGGGAGGAGCTGCAGGACTTGGCCCTGGGAGGGGCACTGGCCTCAGCCATAGCTGGATGCTGCATCGCAACTCTCAGCCCTGCTCTCTCTGCCTGATCTCTCAGAGCCTCATCATAGAGGTCTCGGAAGTAACTAGGGACCGTATCATGGGTCTTGGCCAGAACCTCCAGCACTTTCATCTTACTGGTCTCAGCACAAGCTCTTGGGTCCCACAGGAACTCATAGTGTGGACGATCACTATTGGGCACCTGGAGGTACTTCAGGTACTTCTTCTGCACCAGCTCTTTGGTGATGAGCCTTCTGGGCTCCCCAAAGATCAGGTGCTTCCTCCCAGCATAGACCCCGAACACACTGAGGAATTCCCAGACCTCCTTGGTGGCCTGGTTCCCCTTCATGAAAATGAACCCCAGGAGCGCCATGAGGAGACTGGACTTGGGCGGCCCCTTCTCATCACTTGGACCTTCGTCACCCCCGAGGCTGAGCTTGCTGATGAGGACATAGATGTTCCTGCTGTGGTCCACTTCCTTCAGCTCCAGGCCAAACACCAGCTCCATGCACTCAGAGGCTCTCCTGAGGATCTCAGGGAAGTGCTGCCTGTACTTCCTGTTGATGACCGTCAGCAGGGCGTTCTGTCATGGGCTCCTTCGTGCCGTACTTCTCCAGCAGGAACTCCACCAGCATGCTGGCCTTCCTGGTCAGAGGATCATTGAGAATGCTCTGAGTGGCCAGGGCTGCCTGGGAGGCACCTGCACTTTCTTCCTCCGGGCCCTGGGCTCCTTCATCAGATCCTGCACAGGAAGCCCCTGCATCAGGAGAGCTAGTGGCCAAGGCTCCCTGAAGCTTCTGGCTTTCGCCAGCAGCAGGGGAGCTCGGGGGAGAACCCTGAGGGCCAGAAGAGGGAGAAGAGGGGCCCTCCTCTTCTGCGGCTGCAGCAGCACTGGTCTTGGCCTCCTGGGGACACTGAGTGTCCCTCTGGATCTGGTGGCGTTTCACATGGGCATGGTACTTATTGTTGTGCCTCCGAGGCATGAGGACACAGGTCTCAGACTGCAGGTGGGCATGCAGGCAGGAAGGCCGGCACCAAGGGCACCTAGAGTAAGGACAAGAAGATTCCGTGAGCACCATCACCCGGAAGAGTCCTCCCTGGCTTGACTAAGGCTGCCTCTGAGGGGTCTTTCAGGCCAGTGCTCTAGAACCACAGGGCTCCTGTTCTCCTGGTCAGGCTATCCCGTAAGACCCCTGAGGAGGATATGAGAGTGAGCACTGGGGCACAGCCAGACAGCCCTGCCTGGGTGTTAGAGGGGAGCCTGTCAGGGCTGGCAGAGGAGGCAGGTTCTCTCAGGTCACATTTAGAGTCAGGATGAAAATTGGGACAAGACTCCCCCATATCCGAACCCCACCCCCACCACTCCGCACACACCCTGTTCCCTCTCCTGCTCTGAAGTTGACACTGCCTCCTTTGTTGTCACCCCAGAGGAAGAGAGGAGGGAGTACTCAGCCCTCCACCAAAGGGTCCCGGGATCTGCCCCTCTGCTGTCCGGCGGCTGCTCCTTTACAATAACACCCTAACTTCCCCTAACTGCAGCCCCACTTCCCTCTGTTTGTCTGGGAGGAAATGCTGAGCACAGGGGAGGGTCCTGAGTGGTCCATGTGATGGGAAGGATGGTCGTCACCCTGACTCCTCCCGAGCCCTGACATCCCCCCTCTGCTGACTGGCTGCCAGCTCCTCGGACCGTGGTCCCCTCCTCGCTGTGTCCTGTGTCCTCGATCACAGTAAGGGAGCACCTCATTCTTTAGAGCCGCCCGGGTGCTGCCCGGATGGTCCGCGTCTGAGTCTCAGTGGTTGGGGTGTTATGTGTAGCCACCGTTCTGGGGCGTGGAGACCCTCAGTCCCCCGAATGTCCCACCTTCACTCCACAGGGCTCGTGGCTCTTACTCTATTGAGCAGAGCCAGAGTCCAGCAGAGCCTGACTGAGGCATTCTTCCCTGACACCCACTAGGGGTTAGCAGATGGTCTTGTGGCCTAAGAACTAGGTCTGAGAGCAGGGGCAGGGTGGCCTGAAGTTGTGCGGTCCCCTCTATTTGGCCGGAAAAGGGTTTGGGGGTGTGGAGATGTGTCCCCGCACTAGTAACTCATGTCACCTCCACCTTTGACAACTGATGAGACTTGGGACTCCTCTGTCTGGTCACCGTCCACAGCAGCTCTCAAAGATAACGCAACTCTCACAGATGGTGTCTCACTCCAGCGTGTTTCGGAAGATGTCACTTCCTGTCATGCACATCTGAGCTCCAGGAGGACACCAGGGGCGGGGCCTGGGTGGGTGGGGTTCCAGGGGAGTTTCCTGCAGCATTGGCATGGGAGTTTTCCTTGACTCTTAGGAGGTCCTGGGACGTTACTGTGATGAGCTCAGTCAACTGGCCTCACTCCATGCCTCTCACTTCTGTCAGCAACCCTGGCAGAGAGTGTTGAGGAGTCTGAGCCTAAAAGCCTTCGTGGAGCTCTGGAGACTGAGAGCAAGGGCTCTCTGGGGCCCCTTCTTCTGTGCTGAGTGATGCTCTCTGTTCTTTGTGTCTTCCCTTGACTGCTGTAGGTGCTGGGCTAGGGCCCATCTGCTGACCTGAGAACAAAGCCTCACATGGAAGACATCAAATCCCCAGAGTCCTGGTGTGACGTGCACGTACGTCTCATCTGGACACTTCTGCCTGATGCTTATCTGGACACTTCTGCCTGAGGCTTCCTGGAAATGGCTGAAGCAGGTAAGACGAACTGAGAGTGAAGGATGGGAGACTGTCTTCTGTGGTGTGGAACCCCTCACGTGTCACTCAGGATCTTCATATTGACTGCTAGCAAGGCCTGGAAATCCTTCCCTTTCTGGCATGAATCCACCCCTGTCCCCAACCATGGCCCACACAATCCCAGAAGAGTAAGTGAAGGAAGGGGATCCTTCGCCTGACAGTTCTCACTGTGGGCTCTTAGTTGACCACAGGGGCATTGCTCTTAAGTTCTGAGATGAATTTCTGTCCTTTTGTATAATTACTGTAATACTAGTCTTTCTCTTTTGGTCCCTGTGCGATAGTCTATTAAGGTGACCGTTGAAAAGGCACAGTTGTAATCCACTAACATTCCCTGGTGACTCAGGCAGTGAAGAATCCGCCTGCAATGTGGGAGACCTGGGTTCGATACCAGAGTTGGAAAGATCCCCAGGAGGAAGGCATGGAAACCCAATCCGGTATTCTTGCCTGGAGAATCAAAATGGCCACAGGAGCCTTTCAGGCTATAGTCCATGGGGTTGCAAAGTGTTGGACACAGCTGAGCAACTCAGCAAACACACAACAAAGTTTGTGCTGGTTTTTTAATGACCTCTGGGCCATACTGCTACATCCAACCCAAACTTTGGTGCCCCATGGTCCTGGCATGGGGCTCTGAGATGCTGCCTCAGATACCCTCAGTGAAGCAGTAGAGATTCATGGTCCAAGGGCATACTTGAAGAATCAGGGGCTCAACTTTCAAGCCTCTTCCAGCTTATCTTGTTGTCTGCATCCCTTGGAGGCTGCACACCTATGTCAGCCTCAGAGTACTCCCCAACCTGGGCACTCATATGGCCTAGTTCAATGGAGACCTATTGTCCATCAGGGATTATGTAATTTTGTGTTTTTGCTTTTGTTAATAGTTTTCTTTATTCCTTGTGTAAGTTTTCCATGTGTTTTTTTTTTTTTTTCTGGATCCAGGAAATAGCAGCCCATGGTTGATTGGGGTCTTAGCTGCTCTGCATGTGGTATTAAATCTGTAAAGGAGTTAAGGAAAAGTGAGCCTTACAATATCTGCTCCTCCTGAATACACATAACATAGTATTTTGTTTGACACCTGTTTTTCCTAAGGCTCTCAGGGAATTTTTGTTGCTTCCATCTGGGGTGTATACATTGTTTAAGGTTTCTTTGTAGGTATATTTTTTATATGGTTGCTTTTGTTTATGTTGTACTTTCTATTACATGATCTGAGCAATTGTTGATTCTTCCAGAGCAGTCTCTTGACTTTGCTGTGTTGATCTTTTTATACCAGATGTCTGAAGTTCCTTATATTTGTTAATATTTTCTGTGCCTGTTCCCTAAGCATTTTAATCTGAGGATCAAGTTTTTACCATCATCTTCTGCTTTTCATTTTCCTGAATCTTATTTATTTGGCATTTTTGTATATAACTTGGTACTGGCTATGTGTTCTTATCCATAGTTTTTTTTTTCTATTTTTCAAATTAGTAGAGCTTTAAAAAATTGTTTTAATTGGAGGATAATTGCTTTATAATGTTGTGTTAGTTTCTGTTATACAACAGAATGAATCAGCTATAAGTATACATAGATCTTCTGCCTCATTAGCCTTTCTCCCACCCACTCATCTCACCCCTCTACGCTGTCACACAGCACCAGGCTGAGCTCCCTGTATTATATACAATTTTGCACTTGCTGTCTGTGGTACACATGGTACTCTATATTTGTCAGTGCCACTCTCAATTCATTCCACCTCTCCTTCCCTTGCTGCATCCACATAACCATTCTCTACATCTGTGTCTCTATTCCTGCCCTGCAAATAGGTTCACAAGTACCATTTTCTATATTCCATGTTTATGCATGAATATACTCTCTTTTTCTTTTTCTGGCTTACTTCACTCTGTGTAACAGGCTGTAGGTGCATCCACCTCACTACAAGTAACTTAAATTCATTCCTTTTTATGGCTAATATTCAGTTGTATACATCTACCACAACTTCTTTATCCGTTCATCTCTCAGTTTAAATCTAGGTTGTTTCCATGTCCTGGCTATTGTAAATAGTGCTGCAATGAACTTTGGATACAGGTGTCTTTACAGTTATTCCTTTCTCAGTGTATATGCACAGTATTTCTATTGCTGGGTTATATGATAGCTTTAATCCTAGGTTTTAAAGGAATCTCCCTACTGTTCTTCATAATGGCTATATCAGTTTCCATTCCCACCAACAGTGGAAGAGAGTTCCCTTTTCTCTAAGCTCTCAGTAGCATTTACTGCTTGTACAATTTTTGATGATGGCCATTCTAACCATTATGAGATGATACCTTAGTGTAATTTTGATTTGCATTTCTCTCATGATGAGTGTTGTGCATCTTTCCATGTGGTTGTTGACCCTTTGTATTTCTTTTTTTAAAAGAACAGATTGAGGATTAGAAAAAGGTCAGCAGATAGTATAGACAGTTCCCATCCAGCCACTCTTCCTCCACTTGATATCGTCTGTTATTAACATCTTGTATTGGTTCAATGGATACGAGTTCATTTGTCACAATGGATCTACTAATATCAATACCTTATTATTAACTATTGTCCACTGTTTACAATGTATTTTACTTTATGTGTTTTACAGTTCTTTAGTGTTTGACAAATGGGTATTTTGTACTCAGCCAACACGGTGTCCTGCAGAGGAGCTTGAATCCCCTGTGGATCTCCCATGCTCCACCTGTCCATCCCTCAAAACCTCACTTGGAACCACTGACAACTACTGAACTTTTTACTCTTTAAAAGGTTTGCATTTTCCAGAATATAATATTGATGGCATCATACAGTATGTCGGCTTTTTATACTGGCTCTTTCTGCTAATCAATATATGTTGAAATTTCTCTATATCTGTTTATGGTTTGAAACCTTTTTTTTCAGGGCTGAATAGCTTTCCATCATGTAGAGTACCATAGTTTCTTTAACCACTCATCTGCTGAAGGTCATCTTTGGTAATTTTTAGTTTTTGGCAACCATGAATTAGTCTGCTATTAAAATTTGTTTGAAGGTGTTTGGATGGGCATAAGGTTTTGACACTTTTGAGTAGATACCCTAGCGTTCAGTTGCTAGATCATGTGATAAGACTATGTTTAGCTTAAAATAAATTGCCAGTTTCCAAAGTATTTATATCACTGCATTCCCTTTAGCAATGAGTTAGAGTTCCTATTTGTCCACATTTTTGCCAGTATTTGATATCGTGAGGTTTGTTTTTTTTTTTTTTTTTTTGCGTTAGCCCTATTATTGGCTGTTTTTATATTGTTGTTTTGATCTGAAATTCCCTGAAGACATATGATGTAGATCATCTTTTCATATACTCTTTACCATCTTTTTATATTCTTCAGTGAGAGGTCTATTCAGCACTTTTAAGCATTTTTACATTGACTTCCTTGTTTTCTTATTGTTGAGTTGTAAGTGTTCTTTGTATGTTTTTGCTACATATTTATTTTCAGATATGTGTCCTACAATTCTTTCTTCCCAGTTTGTGACTTAGCTTTTCATTCTCTGAATACAATCTTTGTGTGAAATTTTTTTTCTATTAATTTCTTTTTCTGGTTTTGAAATTAAAATGTAAAGCTGGCCTCATGGAAGGAATGAAGAAGTGTTCCCTTTGCTTCTATTCTCTGAAATAGATTGTAGAGAACTGTTATCATCTCTTCTTTAAATTTTTGTTATATTTCATCAGTGGAATCATCTGGGCTTGTTGCTGTCTTTATTGGAAGCTTATTACTTATAGATTAAATTTCTTTAATAGAGGCAGACCTATTCAAACTATGTATTTTTCCTTTCAAAATTTTGGTTAGTCATATCCTCAAGCAATTTCTTAATTTAACTTTTAAATTTGAAGGTACAAAGTTGTTTATGATATTCATTTATTATCCTTTTAATGTCCATCATATCCGTCATCATGACTCTTCTTTCATTTCTACTATTCATAATATAATTTGTGTTTTCTCTTTTTTTTCTTGATTATGGTGCTGAGACTTTTATCATTTTTTTTTTCTTTAGAGTTACAGCTTCTGGTTTTGTTGTTTTTCTCTATTGTCTTCTTTTTTCCAGTGTCATTAATTTCTGCTTCATTTCTTTTTCCTCTTTTTCCTTTCACAAGTTTACTAAGATGGAATGGTAAATTATTAATTTTTGGTTTTTCTAATATAGGCATTCAATGCTGTATATAGAGCTCTTTACAGATTTTGCTATATCCCACAACTTCTGATAAATTGTAATTTTGTTTTCAGTTAGTTGAAAATATTTCAAGACTTATTATTAGATTTTCTCTTTGGCCCACATGTTATTTAGAAGTATATATTTTTTAATCTCCAAATACTCTCAGTGTTACTGCTATCATTTTGTTGTCAATTTCTAGTTTATTTTGATCCCAGTGTGAGAGCAGTCTTTATATTATTTCTATTCTTTTAAGTTTGATAATGTGAGTTTCAGAGAAGGCAATGGCACCCCACTCCAGTACTCTTGTCTGGAAAATCCCATGGACAGAGGAGCCTGGTAGGCTGCAGTCCATGCGGTCGCTAGGAGTTCGACAGGACTGAGCGACTTCACTTTCACGTTTCACTTTCATATATTGGAGAAGGAAATGGCAACCCACTCCAGTGTTCTTGCCAGGAGAATCCCAGGGACAGGGAAGCCTGGTGGGCTGCCGTCTATGGGGTCGCACAGAGTCGGACACGACTGAAGCGACTTAGCAGTAGCAGCAGCAATGTGAGTTTTATGGCATAGAATGTGATCTGTCTTGCTGTATGTTCCATGTGAATTTGAAAACAGTGTGTTTTCTGCTGTTGTTAAGTATTCTATAAATGTCATTTAGATCTAGTTCAACTACACCTTACTGATTTTCTGCCTACTGGGTCTGACAAATCCTAAAAGACATGTGTTGACATCTCTAGGTGTAAGAGTATTTCTGCATCATCTATATTTGCCATGTGTATTTTAACAGTTTTTTTGGTCCAAACACATTAAGGGTTGTTACGATTTCTGTGAGAATTGACCACTTAATCATTACATAATGCCTATCTTTACTCCTGGCTTTCTTGTTCTAAATACTGCTTTGTTTGAAGTAAATTTAGGTAGTCCACCTTTTTTTCCCACTCATATTAGCATGGTATAGTTTTCTCCATCACATTATTTTTAATCTATTTTATCTTCAAATGTACAGTGGATTTCTTATACACAGCATAAGGTTAGGTATATTTTTGTTGTTTTAATTCTTTTCATCAATATCTTCCTTTTAATTGGTCTATTTAGACTATTAGCATGAAAAGTGATTATGCATAGTATTGGATTAACAGTATTTGTAACTGTTTTCTATTTATTGAACTTATATTTTGTTCCTTTTTTAATATTCTTTTTATGCATTCTCTAGTTTTGAATCAAGATTTAACTGTATTTTGTTTTCTGTTCTCTTTGGCATATCAGTTATACTTCTTAACATTTTTAATGGTTTCTGTAGAGTTTGCATCATACAATTGCAACTTATTCAAATCCTCTTGGAGTAACACGATCCTGCTTGAAGGTTGGTCCGTGTATCTCGTAGCAGATATTCCTAGTTCTTCCTCTTCTGTCCTTTGTATCATTTCTGCCATTTATTCCTTTTATTCAGAATATATAATCACTGGATATATTGTAGTTATATTATTATTTTGGAAAAACAGCTATGTTTTTGCTGAACTGAACATAATAAAAAGCTTTATGAGATCTTCATTTATTTTGTCTCTAACTCTGCTACATTCCTTGTGTAGGCAAAGTTTGTGACCTGTATCATTTTCCTTTACCCAGAAGAATTTGTTTCGGCAATTCTTGCAGAGTAGATCTACTGGTGACAACTTTCCATCAGTTTTTGTTTGTCCATTTAAGGATCTGTTTCTCATTACTATTGAAGGATTTTTTTTCCCCTGGTTACAGAATTCTAGGTTGATTTTAGTGTTTCTTTTTTTCCTCTCTCTTTCAATGATTTAAAAAGTTAACTCTAGACTGTATTGGTGTTTTTCTTTCTGGCTTACTAACGCACATATATGAAATTTAGAAAGATGGTAACAATAACCCTGTACGAGACAGCAAAAGAGACACTGATGTATAGATCAGTCTTATGGACTCTGTGGGAGAGTGAGGGGGTGGGGAGATTTGGGAGAATGCCATTGAAACATGTATAATATCATGTATGAAACGAGTCGCCATTCCAGGTTCGATGCACGATACTGGATGCTTGGGGCTGGTGCACTGGGACGACCCAGAGGGAGGGTATGGGGAGGGAGGAGGGTTCAGGATGGGGATCACAGGTATACCTGTGGCGGATTCATTTCGATATTTGGCAAAACTAATACAATATTGTAGAGTTTAAAAATAAAATAAAATTAAAAAAAAACACTTAAAAAATAAATAAATAAAAAGTTAACTCTAGTCTTTTCATGATAGCATGGTTTCTGAAGAAATGGTCGTGGTGGTTTAGTAGCTAAGTCATGTCTGACTCTTGTGACCCATGGACTGTAGCCTGCCAGGCTCCTCTGTCCATGGGATATTCCAAGCAAGAATACTGGAATGGATTGCCATTTCCTTCTCCAGGGGATCTTCCTTACCCAGGGATTAAACCCAGGTTTCCTGCATGGCAGGCAGTTTCTTTATCAACTATGCTACCAGGGAAGCCCTTTCTGAAGAAAAACTTTAGGTAATTGTGACTCTTTTTCCTCTATAGTGTTTTTTTTTTTTTTTTCCTCTACTGTTTCTCAAGAATTCTCTTTTTCATGGTTTTCTGCAGTTTGGGTATGATATGCTTAGGTGTAGATTTTATTTTATTTTTCTGTTTGTCCTGCTTCATGTTCTCTGAGTTTTCTAAATCTGTGGTTTACTGGCTCTCATTAATTTGGGAAAATTCTCAGTCATTATTAATTTATATATTCTGCTTCTTTCTCTATTGCTTCTTATATTATTCCCATTCTGCATTGTTTTTTAGTTGCTAAGTCTTTTCTGAGGCTTTTGTGATGTCATGCACTGTGGCCCACCAGGCTCCTCCAGTTGTATACATTCCTTGTTCCTTGTAATTCTTCCACAATCCTTGATTACTGTTCTTTAAAATTATTATTTGGTTGACACTTCTGTGACCACAAGCACTATAGCCCACCAGGTTCTTCTCTTCATGGGATTTCCCAGCCAAGAATACAGGACTGAGTTGCCAATACCTTTTCCAGGGTATCTTCCCCACCCAGGGATCAAACCTGCGTCTCCTGCATTGGCAGGTGGATTTTTTACTGCTGAGCAACGAGGGATGGTATAAGCTATGTGAATTATGGCTATTCTAAAATCCTAATCTGATATTAAAAATGGTATCCTATATCTGAGTGTGATTAATTTCTTTCATTGTTTCATCAGACTAGACATTCCTGCTTTTTAACATAGTTTACAATTTTTGGTTGAAGGCTGAACATAAGTTATTGGATAATATGAACTGACTTAACTGGGCTTTTAGCATGAGGGTTTATGTTTATCTCAATAACAGGTATGCTGTGTTTGTGTGTTTGTATGTGTGTGTGTGTGTTCACACTGTGTTCACTGTTTGCCGTTACTGTAGGTGCCTGACATTTCAATTTCTTTGTTGCTTTTCTTCAGTCACTAACTCATGTCTGACTCTTAGCGATCCCATGGACTACAGCATGCCAGACTTCCCTGTCCTTCAGTCTCTCTTAAAGTATGCTCAGACTCACATCCATTCAGTTGGTGAAGCCATACAACCATCCCATCCTCTGTCACCCTGTTCTCCCGTGCTCAATCTTTCAGAGCATCAGGTGGACAGATTATTGGGGCTCAGCTTCAGCATGAGTCCTTCCATTGAATATTCAGGGTGATTTCCTTTAACATTGACTGGTTTGATCTCCTTGCTGTCCAAGGGACTTACAAAAGTCTTCTCCTGTACTAGAGTTTGAAAGCATTAATTCTTGGGCACTCAGTCTTCCTTATGGCCCAGCTCTTACATTTGTACATGACTACTTGGAAAAGTCATAGGTTAGACTATAGGTACCTTTTTTGACAAATTGACATTTCTGTTTTAAATATGCTGTCTAAATTTCACATAGCTTTCCTTTGAAGGAGCCAGCATCTTTTAGTTTCATGCCTGAAGTCAGTATCCACAAAGATACTGGGGCCCAAGAAAATAAAGTCTGCCACTGTTTCCACTTTTCCGCATCTATTTTACATGAGATGATAAGAACAGATGCCATGATCTTAGTTTTTTGGGTGTTGACTGTGAAGCAGGCATTTTCACTCTCTTCTTTCAAACTCATCAAAATGCTCTTTAGCTCCTCTTTGATTTCTTCCTTTAGAGAGGTATCATCTACATATCTGAGGTTGTTCATATTTCTTACAACAATGTTGATTCCAGCTTGTGATTTATTAGGCCAACATTTTGCATGATATAATCTGCATAGAAGTTGAATAAGCAGGGCGACAATATACAGCCTTGATATCCACCTTTCCCACTTTTGAACCAGACCACTATTCCATGTGATGTTCTGTTACTTCTTAAACTTCATACATGTTAATTTGGCAACAGGCATGGTGGTCTAGTATTCCTATCTCTTTTAGAATTTTCCACAGCTTGTTGTGATCCCCACAGTCAAAGGCTTTCAGTTCAGTCACTCAATTGTGTCCAACTCTTTGTGACCCCTTGGACTGCAGCATGCCAGGCTTCTGTGTCCTTTACCAACTCCTGGATCTTGCTCAAACTCATGTCCATCAAGTCAGTGATGCCATCCAACCATCTCATCCTCTGTCATCCCCTTCTCCTCCTGCCTTCAATCTTTCCCAGCATCAGGGTCTTTTCCAATGAGTCATTTCTTCGCATCAGGTGGCCAGAGTATTGGAGTTTTAGCTTCAGCATCAGTCCTTCCAATGAATATTCAGGACTGATTTCCTAAAGGATGGACTGGTTTTATGTCCTTGCAGTTCAAGGGACTCTCAAGAGTCTTCTCCAGCACCACAGTTCAAAAGCATCAATTCTTTGGTGCTCACCTTTCTTTATAGTCCAACTCACACATCCATACATGACTACTGGGAAAACCATAGCTTTGACTAGATGGACCATTGAAGGCAAAGTAATGTCTCTGCATTTTAATATGCTGTCTAGCTTGGTCATAGCTTTTCTTCCAAGGAGTAAGTGTCTTTTAATTTAATGGCTGCAGTCACCATGTCTAGTGATTTTGGAGCCCAAAATTATAAAGTCTCTTACTGTTTCCATAGGTTCCCCATCTATTTGCCATGAAGTGATTGGACCAGATGCCATGATCTTAGTTTTCTGAATGTTGAGTTTCAAGAAAACTTTTTCACTCTCCTTTTTCACTTCCATCAAGAGGCTCTTTAGTTCTTCTTCATTTTCTGCCATAAGGGTGGTATCATCTGCATATTTGAGGTTATTGCTATTTCTCCCGGCAGTCTTGATTCCAGCTTGTGCTTCATCAAGGCTGGCATTTCACATGATGTAGTCTGCATATAAGTTAAATAAGCAGAGTGGCAATATACAGCCTTGACATACTGCTTTCCCGATTTGGAACAAGTTTGTTGTTCCATGTCCAGTTCTAACTGTTGCTTCTTCACCTGCATACTGATTTCTCTGGAGGCATGTAAAGTCATCTGGTATTCCCACCTCTTTAAGAATTTTCCACAGTTTGTTGTGATCCACACAGTCAAACGCTTTGGTGTAGTCAATAAAACAGAAGTAGATGTTTTCTTGATGATCCAATAGATGTTGGGAATTTAATGTCTGGTTCCTCTGCCTTTTCTAAATCCAGCTTGAACATCTGAAAGTTCACAGTTCTTGTATTGCTGAAGCCTGGCTTGGAGATTGTTGAGGATCACTTTGCTAGCATGTGAGATGATCTTCCTTCAGCTCCAGGCCAAACACCAGCTCCACGCGCTCAGAGGCTCTCCTGAGCATCTCGGGCAAGGGCTGCCTGTACTTCCTGCTCACGACCTTCAGCAGGGCATTCTGAGTGATGGTCTCCTTATTGGTGTACTTGTCCAGCAGGAACTCCACCAGCATGCTAGCCTTCCTGACAGAGGATCTTTGTGAGTGCTCTGAGTGGCAGGGGCTGCCTGGGAGCCACCTGCATTTTCCTCCTCTGGGTCCTGGGCTCCTTCATCAGATCCTGCACAGGAAGACCCTGCACCAGCAGAGCTAGCAGCCGTGGCTCCCTGAAGCTCCTGGTGATCGCCAGCAACAGGGGAGCTCGAGGGAGAACCCTGAGGGACAGACGAGGGGAAGGAAGGGCACTCTTTTCCTGGGGCTGCAGCAGCACTGATCTGGGCCTCCTGAGTGTCCCCCTGGACCTGGTGGCAATTCCCGTGGGTTTGGTACTTATTGTTGTGCCTCTGAGGCATAATGACACAGATCAGGAACAACAGGCGAGAATGCTGGCAGGAAAGCAGGTAAGGATGGCACCTGGAGGAGGGATAAGGAGATATTGTGAGCACCTTCAGTGGGGAGATTCCTCCCCGGCATGAACCAAGGTGGCTTCTGCAGGGTCCTTGAGACCAGGGCTCTGGAACCTACAAGGGCTCTTGTTTTCCTGGTGAGCCTGTCCCCTGAGACTGCTGAACCAGAAGTGAGAGTGAACCCTGGGACCCAGCCAGACACCCCTGCCTGGGTGTTAGAGGGGAGCCAGCCGGGGCTGGCAGGGGAGGCAGTTTCTCTCAGTTCGCATTCAGAGTCAGGATGAAAACTGGGGCAAGATCCCCATATTCAAACCCTCCCCCCACCCTCTTTCTCTCGTGCTCTGAAGTTGACACTGACACTTTCCCTGTCACCCGGGAGGAGGAGAGGAGGGAGTGCTCAGCCCCGGACCCAGGGGTCACACGACCTGCTGTTCTGCCGCCTTCAGGCTGCCCCTTCAAAACTAAGCTCTAACTGCCCGTCTCAGACTGCAGCCCCTTTTCCCCGTGTTAGGCTGGGAGGAAGTGCTGGCCACAGGGGAGGGTCCTGAGTCGGCTGTGTGATGCGGAAGATGGTCATTACCCTGACTCCTCCCGAGCCCTGACATCTCCCTCTGTTGACCTGCTGCCAGCCCTTCGGAACGAGGTCCCCTCTTCCCCGAGTGTCCCGTGTCAGTGATCCCAGTCAGGGAGCCCCTCAGCCTTTAGAACTGCCCAGATGCTGACCGGTTGCTTTGTGGCCAAGTCATGCTGGGTAAGGGGTTAGGCGTGGCTGCCAATCTGGGGTATGGAAACACTCAGTCCCCCCGTGGGTCCCTCCTCCACTCCACAGAATCCCGGTCTTCCCTCTACTGAACAGAGCCAGGGTCCAGCAACCCCGCACCCAGATCCACCACCCCTGGATCCAGGTTATGTCCCGAGAACCCACGTGCGTAGCCGATGGACATTGGACCTAAGAGCCAGGTCCAAGCCTCCGGGCATAGAGCATGTGCCGGGTTGCCGGTGGGCTGTGAAGTCCTCTCTTTTCAGATGAAAACGGTATTGGGAGTGCCAGGGCATATCTTTGTAACTATCCAGTGCACTTGTTACTCATATCACCTCCGAGTTGGACCCCTGATGAGACAAAGGACTCATCCCTCTGGTCACAGCTACAGCAGCTCTCAAAGATAGCAGCCCTCTAAAAGAAGGCATGGCACCCCAGCATAGATAGGGGATCCGTCACTTCCTATCATGCGCATTTGGGCTCCAGGAGGATAGCAGGGGCGGGGCCTGGGTGGGCGGGTTTCTGGGGGAGTTTCCGGCAACAGGGGGGATGTCGTCCCTTCTTTGACTCATAGTGGGTCCTGGGGCGACCCTGCCAATCTCAGTCAACTGGCCTCACTCCTTACCTCTCACTTGTCTCAGTAAACCAAGCAGGAAGAATATGGGAGCCCGAGCCTGACAGCCTTCCTGGAGCTGCTGAGACAGACAGTGAGGGCACTCTGGGGCTCCTTCTTGTGTGCTGAGTGATCTTCTCTGTCCTCTAACCCTGTCTTCCTTCGACCATAGTGCTGCATTACGTCCCATCTGCTGACCTGAGGGCAAGACCTCACCTCCTGCTGCTGCTAACTCACTTCAGTCGTGTCCGACTCTGTGTGACCCCATAGACGGCGGGCCACCAGGCTCCCCTGTCCCTGGGATTCTCCAGGCAAGAACACTGGAGTGGGTTACCATTTCCTTCTCCAGTGCATGAAAGTGAAAGTGAAGTCGCTCAGTCCTATCCGACTCGTAGCGACCCCATGGATCGCAGATTACCAGGCTCCTCCATCATGGGATTTTCCAGGCAAGAGTCCTGGAGTGGGGTTCCATTGCCTTCTCCCCTGGAAGATGTCAAATCCACAGATGCCTGGTGAGAAGTGCACCGGCATCTCATCTGGACGCTTCTGCCTAAGGCTTCCTGGAAATGGCTTCTGCAGGTAAGATAAGCGAGAGGGAAGGATGGGTGAATGCCTTCTGTGGTGTGGAACCCCTCACATCTCACTCAGGATCTTCATATTGACTGCAGGCAGAGCCTGGAAACCTTTCTCTTTCTGGTATAAAACCGCCCCTGTCCCCAACCATGCCCCACACAATCCCAGCACACAAAGTGAAGGGGCTCCTTAGCCTGACGGTTCTCACTGTGGGCTCCTAGTCGACTGCAGGGGCATTGCTTGGAAGTTCTGCGATGAATTTCTGTCCTTTTGTACAATTACTGTTATACTAGCTTTTCTCTTTTAGTGCACGTGGTGACAGTCTCTCAAGCTCATCATTTACAAGGGCCAGTTGTCATCCACTAAGAAAGTTTGTGCTGGTTATTGCATGACCTCTGGGCCATACTGCCATGACCATCCCAAACATTGGTGCCCCATGATCCTGGCATGGGGCTCTGAGATGCTGCCTCAGGTTCCTTCTGTGAAGCAGTAGAGGTTCATGGTCCCATGGCCCAGTGGAAGAATCAACTGCCCCAGTTTAAAGCCTTTTTTATATGATCCTGTTGTCTGTTTCCTTTGTGACCTGCACACCTGTGTCAGCCTCAGAGTACTCCCTGACCTGGGCACTCACAGGGTCAAGTTCAATGAAGACTTATTGTTCCTCAGGGATTATTTAATTTTGTGTTCTTGCTTTTGTTAGTAGTTGTCTTTATTCCTTGTATAAGTTTTCCATGGTTTGTTCTGGGTACAGGAAACAGCCGCCCATGCATGACTGTGGTCTCAGCTACTCTGGATGTGGTACTCAATCTGTAAAGGATTTAAGGAAAATCGACAGTCTTACAATATGTCCTCAGGAATACACAAAACATACTATTCTGTTTGAGTCTTCTTTTTCCTAAGGCGCTCAGGAAATTCTTGTTGCCTTCATGTAGACTGCATACATTTTTCTAAGGTTTCTTTGTAACTGCATTTTTCATATCGTTGCTTTCGTTTATGGTGTGTTTTCTATTACATGGTTTGAGTATTGTCGATTCTTCCAGAACAGTCTCTTGATTTTGCTGTGTTGATCATTTTATGCCAGATTTCTGAAGTTAGTTATATGTGTCAATGTTTTCTGAGCCTGTTTCCTAAGAATTTTAATTCGAGGATGAAATTCTTACTGTGATATTTTGTTTTTCATTATTGCTGACTTTTATTCATTTTGCATTGGTGCATGTAACTCTGAACTGGCTATGTGTTCTTATCTATTTTTTTTCTAGTTTTTAAATTAGTAGACTTAAAAAGTTGTTTTTATCGACAGATCCTTGGTTTATAATGGTGTGTTGTTTCTGCTATACAACAGGATGAATCAGCGCTACGTATACATATTCCTCCTGCCTGATGAGACTTCCTCCCACCCCCTCATCTCACCCCTCTAGGCTGTCACACAGCACTAGGCTGAGCTCCATGTACTATATAGCAATTTCCCACCAGCTATCTTTTGTACACATAGGACTCGATATTTGTCAGTGCCACGCTCTCAATTCGTCCTACACACACCTTCCCTTGCTGTGTCCACAGGTCCATTCTCCACATCTGTGTCACTTTTCCTGCCCTTTAAATAGTTTTCTGAGTACCATTCCTACTTTCCATGTATATGCATTAATGTACGTTAATTTTCTGTTTCTAACTTACTTCGCTCTGTAACCAGGCTCTAGGTGCATCAACCTCACTACAGGTGACTTAAATGAATTCCTTTTTATGGCTAATATTCCATTGTATGTGGCTACCACAATTTCGTTATCCAGTCATCGGTCAGTTGAAGTCTGCTTTGCTTCCACATCCTGTCTGTTGTAAGCAGTGGTGCAATGAACACTGGATAGAGGTGTCTTTTCAATTATTCTTTTCTCAGTGTATATGCCCAGTATTTCTATTGCTGGGTCATATGGTAGTTTTAATTCTAGTTTTAAAGGAATCTCTCCAGTGTTCTCCATAGTGGCTATATCAATTTCCATTCCCACCTTTTCTCTAAACTCTCCGCAGCCTTTACTGCTTGTACAGTTTTTGATGATGGCCATTCTGACCTGTATGAAGTGCCACCTCATTGTAATTTTGATGTGCATTTCCCTCATGATGAGTGATGTAGCTCCTCTTTACATGTGTTTATGAGTTTTCTGCCCCTCTGCATTTCTTTTTTAAAAGAACAGATTTAGAATTGGAGACAATTCAGCAGATAGAATAGAGAGGTCCCATACAGCCACTCTCTTCCTCCACTTGGTATCTTCTATTATTAACATCTTGTATTGGATCAATGGATACAAGTTCGTTTTTCACAGTTGATCAACTAATGTCAATATGTTATTAATAACTATTGTCCATTGTTTACAATACATTTTACTTTTTGTGTTTTACAGTTCTTTAGTGTTTGACAGATGCATGATAGGATCAACTCAGCCAACATGGTATCTTGCAGAGGAGTGTGAATGCCCTATGGATCTCCCATGCTCCATCTGTTCATCCCTCAAAACCTCACTTGGAACCCCTGACAACTACTCAACGTTTTACTCTTTCTAAAGATTTGCATTTTCCAGACTGTAACACTGATGGACTCATACAGTATGTAGGCTCTTTATACTGGCTCCTTCTGCTAATCAATATACATTGAATTTTCTCTATAACTTGTTATGGTTTGAAATGTTTTCTCCCAGGACTGAATAGCATTCCATGTAGCTTACCATAGTTTATTCACCCACTCGTCTACTGAAGGTCATCTTTGGTGATTTCGGTTTTTGGCAGCTATGACTTATTCTGCTATTAAATTTTGGTTGAAGGTTTTTGGATGGGCTTAAGGTTTTGGCTCTTTTGAGTAAATACCTTAATGGTCATTTGTTAGATCATATGATAAGACTATATGTAGCTGAAAAGAATTTGCCAGACAGTTTCCAAAGTATCACTATCACTGCATTCTCTTTAGCAATGAATTCATTTTCAGGTAGTTTGCCTCTTGCCTCTTCATTGATTTGGACTTCTGTGTTTCTGGTTTGTTCCTTCATTTGTGTTGTATTTCTTTTCTTTTTCATTATTATTATTATTTTAATTACCATGTTTGAGGTCTCCTTTTCCCAGGCTTCAAGGTTAAATTCTTTCTTCCTTTTTGTTTCTGCCCTCTAAGGTTGGTCCAGTGGTTTGTGTAAGCTTCTTATAGGGTGAGATTTGTGCTGAGTTTTTGTTTGTTTGTTTGCTTTTTCCTCTGAGGGGCAAGGCTGAGTAAGGTGGTAATTCTGTCTGCAGATGAGCAGGTTTGTATTTTTGTTTTCTTTGTAGTTTAGATGAGGCGTCCTGCAGAGGGTGCTATCAATGGTTCGGTGATGCCGGGTCTTGTATTCCTGTGGTTTACTTTGTGTCAGTTCTCAGTATTTGATATCCTAGGGTTAGTTCTCTGGTAGTCTAGGATCTTGGAGCCAGTGGACCCACTGTAAAGGCTCAGGGCTTGACCTTGTGTTTTGCGTGGGTCTGTACATTCTTTTCTGCTGGTGATGTACTCCTGTCCACTCTCAGCTGGTATTCTGCATGCACTTCTGTGTCTGAAGATGTATTACTGATATATCCGTGGAGAGAGATGTATTCCACGTCCACCAACTCCTCTTGCCATCTTGTTCCACCTGGGCAAGATTCCTGAGAGTTCCTTGGACTGCAAAGAGATCTAACCAGTCAATTCTAAAGCATATCATTCCTGAATATTCATTAGAAGGACTAATGCTGAGGCTGAAACTCCAGTATTTTTGCAACCTGATGTGAAGAACTGACTCATTGGAAAATACAGCGATGCTGGGAAAGATTGAAGGCAGGAAGAGAAGGGGATGACAGAGGATAAAACGGTTGGCATCACCTACTCAATGGAAATGAGTTTGAGCAAGCTCTGGGAATAGGTGATGCTCAGGGAAGCCTGGCATGCTGAAGTCCATGGAGTTGCAAAGAGTCAGACGCGACCAAGAGACTGAACAGAACAGATGACTCATCAAAATATTCTAGTCATTCCTATATTCTCTGGATGAATTGAAGTCGTCCTTGCTGCAAGGCTGATTCCCTTACGGTGGCAAAGAAACTGTGAGAAAATGTGTTCTATGCTTGGTTTATCAAGTGTGATCCAGGCACACATTTCCCTGGGCAAATTATACGAGCTTTAACCAAAACCTTGAAGGCTTCTTGAAATTATCATTGTCCCTATGAGCCACAAACTTCAGGGAGGATTGACAGAAACAATACAAAAACTGGACTCTGGCAATATAAGAATTACGAACATGGGGCTTCAGATCAGATCAGATCAGATCAGTCACTCAGTCGTGTCTGAATCTTAGCGACCCCATGAATCACAGCATGCCAGGCCTCCCTGTCCATCACCAACTTCCGGAGTTCACTCAGACTCACGTCCATCGAGTCAGTGATGCCATCCAGCCATCTCATCCTCTGTCGTCCCCTTCTCCTCCTGCCCCCAATCCCTCCCAGCATCAGAGTCTTTTCCAATGAGTCAACTCTTCGCATGAGGTGGCCAAAGTACTGGAGTTTCAGCTTTAGCATCATTCCTTCCAAATAAATCCCAAGGCTGATCTCCTTCAGAATGGACTGGTTGGATGTCCTTGCAGTCCAAGGGACTCTCAAGAGTCTTCTCCAACACCACAGTTCAAAAGCATCAATTCTTCGGCGCTCAGCCTTCTTCACAGTCCAACTCTCACATCTGTACATGGCCATAGGAAAAACCATAGCCTTTACTAGACAAACCTTTGTAGTAATGTCTCTGCTTTTCAATATGCTATCTAGGTTGGTCATAACTTTTCTTCCAAGGAGTAAGCGTCTTTTAATTTCATGGCTGCAGTCACCATCTGCAGTGATTTTGGAGCCCAGAAAAATAAAGTCTGCCACTGTTTCCACTGTTTCCCCATCTATTTCCCATGAAATGATGGGACTGGATGCCATGATCTTTGTTTTCTGGATGTTGAGCTTTAAGCCTACTTTTTCACTCTCCACTTGAATTACAAATATGATGATAATTTTCCTGATTTTTTTGAAAGAGTACTGTCTTTTAAAAATCTTTCATTTTCTTGATATAAGGAATTTTTTAAACACAGCAATTTGATAAATTGTATCTTTGTCATTAGCATTGAAACATTAATTTTTATCTGCCTACAGTATCACTCCAGAAATTAGAAACTGTCAGTATTCTTATTTTCTTAGGAAAATTGTTATTTTTCAAAGGTTTTGTGAGAATCTGTTCTTATAGCAGGACACAAGTTGAGACTGTGATTACACTACCGAGACTTTGACTGGACTGTCATATTTGACAGACACAGGTAGCCTTGGATATGGCCACATTACTTGAGGAAAACAAGGTTAACCATAGGGAGCCATAAAAACCCGTTGGAAAAACAGCCTGGGACCTTGCTGACAGAATTCCCATCAGCCTTATCAGGTGAGTAAGGAAGATCACTTCTGGCAGGCACAGGAACTTTAGGATGTTTGGGGGACTTCAGGAAGAGGAGTTTATCCAGATCTCTAGGTTTGACAACAAGTCTTTGCTGTGCCTTCTTCCTAGCCTCAAGAGGCTATTAAAATTTCCTTCTGGAGACTCCTTATGAACCGTTCCAGCAAAGCAGATTTAAAAGCAACTATTGGTAAATTGTTATTCTTACTGTACTTAAATAAATAATCAGGCCGACTTTATTGAATTTAGATTTCCTTTGCAAACAAATTAGGTCTTAGTTTACCTGTCTTCAATAGAAGTGAGGGAGATGATAGACAGAAAAAAATGGTTCAATAGAAAGTATACTACACATGTGTGGGTGTTAGGTTCTAGTGGTATTACATTTCCTTGAAGTTTTATTATTTACCTGCAAACTGGGTTCGATCCTGAATTTTTCTAGTGTCCACCCGTATGTAGCTGCAACTTTCTTACTAAAATTCCCAATTTCTCTCATCCTTTTGATGTGTCTGTGTGAGGACGGTAAGATCCGAGCGATACACCTCTGCCATCTTGATCTGCTGACTCTCCCATTCTTTTGACTTGAATCACTGAGAACTAACATTGCCATTTTCCTGAAGTCCTGCATCATGAAGCAGGATGTCTTGATGCAAAGATCAGAGAAATTGTTACAACACCTTATGTTCAAATAGATTTCATGCCTGTTGCTATATAAGCCACTCAGAAAGTTAACCTGATCACCCAGAGATATTGCTAACTGTGATAGAGACATTTCAAACTGCAATAGTTGCTTCGATCCTCACACCTAGAAGACTTCTTGACTGAACACCCCTTGGGCTCACAAACTGGTTTATAAGAAGCTCCAATCATTAACGTCCGCTTTTCTTTTATTTCCATAGAAATGCCTCTTATTAATAACTACCTGATACCACTTGCACCCTAGACCTAGCTTTGGGAGCCCACCTGCATCACCACTTATTGAAATGAGATACCACTCTTTAAATGAACTGACCTGTTCTCAGAATGATGCAACTGCTGCCATGAAATGGAGGATTCCACTAATTCATTCTCTCTCTCCACAGTGACCAGATCAGCTTTTACCAGGTGAGACTTGTAGGCAAGTTTCAGAGGAGGGACCTGTCAAGGCTTAGGGCACTCGGCCCCCAAATATACCACAGTGGTGTATTGATTATTTTGAATTCAAGTTACTTAAGAAACAGCCAACAGAGGAGGGACATTCCACCACCCCCCGATATCTGCCTCCTTGAGAGCAGGAAATGCATCTCATATGAAGGATGTACTGCCTGCATCTGGAGGCAGAGGGAAACCCTTCTAACCAGAAGTAGGCAGTTCAAGCAGAGAAGCCTGTATACACAAACCTTGTTAAGTCTTTCATTTACTACCCTGGGTACAGATTCTGTTTAGATTCCTTACTAGTTGAGTACCTAAAACCTAAGTTGATTTGTCCTGTCGATTTCTCACAAATTGTTTCGTTATCTACAAAATAAAGAAGCTGCCTGCTTTGCCAACTTCTTAGGTCCCATTTCTATGATACTTTTTGTGCACGTGAATTAAAATTTGTCTCTTTTTCTCCTGTTACCCTGTCTTGTGTCAAGTTTACTGGTAGTCTAACCACAAAAACTCAAAATGGGTAAAGGGAGGAATGTCCTTCTTCCCTAAACACCTCAAGGGAGCTCACCCTTACATCTCAGAAACTCCCTGGAGACGATGGGCATAGAATACCAGTCTGTGCACTGGAATCTCCTGCATTGAGATAAGAGCAGAGACACTGTAGATTTCTGTCTGTTAGGGGCCAAATTGTGCCCCCTCCACATATGCATATTGAAGGCATAACTCAGAGTACTTGAGAATGCAACTGTAGTTAGAAATAAGGTCTTTAAAGCGATGGTTGAGTTAAAATCAAGTCATTAAGTTCAGTTCACTTCAGTCGCTCCATTGTGTCGGACTCTTTGTGACCCCATGAATCGCAGCACGCCAGGCCTCCCTGTCCATCACCAACTCCAGTAGTTCACTCAGACTTACGTCCATTGAGTCAGTGATGCCATCCAGCCATCTCATCCTCTATCATCCCCTTCTCCCCCTGCCCCCAATCCCTCCCAAAATCAGAGCCTTTTCCATGAGTCAACTCTTCTCATGAGGTGGCCAAAGTGCTGGAGTTTCAGCTTTAGCATCATTACTTCCAAAGAAATCCTAGGGCTGTTCTCTTAGGGTGGGCCATAACCCAGTGTGACTATAAGTAGTTATTGAGACACAAAAGGAGACACCAGGGATATATGCACTCAAAAGGAATGCCAAGTGAAGAGGGTGGCCACCTGGCAGCCAAGAGGAGAGGCCTCAGGTTAAACCAGCCCTCATCTTTGACTTGCAGCCTCTAGAACTCTGAGAAAATAAATTTCCGTTGTTTGAGCCACTCATTCTGTGGGGTTTTGTTGTGGAAAGCCTAACAAATCAGTATGTTACCCCAGGTAGAGATTTCTTCCTGGATACTCTTTCTACTTTCCTGTCATTCCTAAAGGCTATCTCAAGATCTTGCTTATGTGATTGCAACTACTTGTTTCAAAAGTTGTCTAGGCATAGGCTAGGTCTTGATCTTAGCCTCACCAGAACTAGCATAGAGCCTTTCAAAGAGCAGACACTCAAAAAATAAATGAAGACAGTAAGAGGTCAAACTTGTTAAGGTGTAATACTTCCTGCATTTTGAAGAAGCATATCGAGGTATAAATTATTTAAATTGACAAAACAGAAGACAGAAAAGATGGAGAACAATCATGGTTGATCATGTTTTGAAATTTTTTTCATTTTATTTTTTCATTCCATTGTCCCAGCAGTGTTATTGTGGGATTGCTTCCCATTTTGGCAAAAGTCCCTATTTTGATGTCAAATTTTCTTATCTGGATGATTTTTTAAAAGTCTTGGTCTTCAGTAGGGGTGGGAGAAGCTGCTGGACATGGCCGTGGAACATGTCTGGAAGTGAGAGTCGTGCCAGGCCTGGCTGGAACTGTGGCTCGAGCTCTCTCCTCCTCATCTCACAAAACTTCTTCATATTGTGATGAGAAGGCACTGGGGACTATATCATTGACTTTTGCCAAAAACTCCAAGACTTTGATTTCACTGGTTTCCGCATGGGCTCGTGGGCCCCACAGGAACTCCTAACGTGGAGGATCACTGTTGGCAACCTGGCGGTACTCCAGGTACTTCATCGTCACAAAGTCTTTGGTGATGAGCTTCCTGGGCTCTCCGTAGATGAAGTGTTTTCTCCCAGCATATACTCGCATCATATTCAAGAATCTCCAGATGTCTTCCTTAGCAGCACAGTTGCCCTTCACGACGATCAAACCCAGAACTGTCATCAAGAGACTGGTCTTAGGTAAGCCCCTACCATCCTACACTCTCCCATTGTTGGGCAGGTTCAGTTTGCTAACAAGGTCATAGGAGTGGATGGTTGAATCAACTTCCTTCAAGTCAACTGCAAAGACAGCCTCGATGTGTTCAGAGGCTCTCTTGAGAATCTCGGCAAATCGGTTATGGTATTTTGGGTGGATAATCTTCAGTATGGTTTCCTTCATGATGGGCTGCTTCATTTTATATTTATGCAGAAGGAACTCTTCCAACAAACTTGTCATGCTGTTCAGAGTATCACTGTAGGTGTTCTAAGTAGAAGATGAGACATTGGAGGAACGTGGATCTTCCTCATTTTGACTGGTATCTTTTTCATCAGATGTTGTGTCAGAAGTAGTTGAAAAAGTGCTGGTAGTAGATGGGGCTTCCAAAGACCCCTGGGAAGTGCTATTTGACCCAGTAGCTGATGAGCTCTGTGAATTATCTTCTAAAAGAGAAGAAGTAGAGGGAAGCTCTTCCATTACTGCAGCGGGCTGAACTCCCCTGTGACTCTGGGGCTCATATTGGGCCTGGTGGCGTTTCTCATGGATGCAGAGCTTATGATTCTGACCCTGAGGCATGATGCCTGCACTGGGGGACAATGATTAGAAGTGTGAGTAGGAGGGCAGGTGATAAGGGCCCACAGGAAGATGAAGGTTGAGTGTGCATTGGCAAAAGGGAAATACCACCTTGGTTATCACGAAGGCTACATTTGTGGTTTTTTGGGGGGCACTGTTCTGAAAACCCCCAGGGTTCCTATTCTCCTAATCAGCTGTCCTTTGGGAAACATATTGAAGGAAATTAGAGTGATCTTTAGGCTCCATCCTGCTACCCCTGCCTCAGGCACGCTGGGGTGACAGAAGGGGCTGGTAGTCTCCTACACAGAGGCATCTGTTATTTCACATTCAAGACCACCACCCAACTAGTGGCCAGTCATAAGACCCATTCCCTCTGCTGTCCTGTATTTGTCATCACAAATTTCCCTGGGATTTCTGAGAAGTGAAGAGGTCCTCAGCTTATCACCCCAGTCAGTAGTTATCACCCAGTACTGAGTGCTAAGTGGGAAGTTTTCTGTCCTGGCCTCTGGAGTCCTCAACACGAATTAAGAGAGCTTCCTTTGGTTCCCCATAGGGCCTGGTGTCCCCACCCCTTTCTTGGAATAGTATTTGCACCTTCATACTAAGGGGTTCACCTCCTACACACCTGGTGTAAATAAATGTTGATGGAACTTCAGCTTGATAGCTCTGCCCTGGTTCTTCAAGGGCTATAACGAACAGGGCTGGTTTCATTATCACTTCTTTTTATTGGTAGATGATCCCTCAGTCCTTGCTTTGACCTCTGTTGTGGCCTGAAATTCTACACTCCCTTCCACTTAGGTCCACCCCCTCTACTACAATACTTTCTTACAGTAGGGCAAGCATCCCTGTGAGACCCCTAGGAGAAAGTAAGATTCTCCTCATCCGTCCATAGCTGTCCTTGGTTTTCTGAGGCGAGGGTGGATGAGATGAATCATATGGTTATGGGCTGTGTGGTTCCCTTCGTCTTCAGGGTATTCAGTTGGTTTCTGGAAAACCTGGAAATAATCCCACTGCTGGCCCTAGGCTATACCCCTTGGACCATGTCCCAACCCCTCTTGTGACATCACAGAAGGAAATGGGCATGTCATGTCAACAATAAGCAGGTATCCCAGGGATGCCAGGAAGGGCAGGGTTCTGTGTGGTTTCCTCAGAGTTCTGAGATCAGGGGGTTTTGTAAGTCCAAAGCTGGACTCCTGGAAGCATTTGGGGCTCCTTTCTCTGTTTACATAAGGGAGCTCTCCTCAGGCCAAGGTCCTCACTCCCTGTGGTGCCAGAGAGGGAAAGTCTGGGAATGCCACATGAGGCTACTCTTACCTGTGCCTTCAGGGATGACATCAGGATTCAGGCTTCTTGGGGCTCTCTGTGTTCAGTGTAGGGGTATGCCCTCACTCAGGTACCTCACCTTGACTCCTGGGGGACTCTGGATTTCCTCTTTCTTTCAACCCAAGGTGACCCATGTAGACCAAAGACCATGTCCTTGCAAGCCCTGAAAAGAAGTGAGGGAACATGCAGCCTGGCAACCCTCTCTTGGCCTTCTGAGAGCCGACACAGGCCAGTCTCTCTGTGACTTCAGTTCCTCATTCATCTGTCTTTACCTTGACTCCTGTCTCTTCTATGAAAGAGTTCTTGGTAAAAGCCACGTCTTTGAAAAGTCTTAGTCTGCCTGCAACAAATCTCACAGAGAGTGGACTGAGTCCCAGGAGTGATAGGGAGGCTACAGTCCGGGAGGGGGCCCCAGCATAGGTGGTGTGCTATCAGAGAAAACACGCTGATCTCTTCCTTCTCTTCACTGACCAGACACAGCCTCTTGTAGAACCTTCACTCTTAACAGATTTACTCTCTGAAAGGAAGGGGCTGAATTAAATGATTTTCTGCATCCCTGATCTATTGCAGTTTACTGACATTTCCTATGTAGATAAATTGTCACTGAATGCAGTCTCCTTCCTTATTCGTACTTCACTTTTATTTTCATTTTTTGTTACTTATTTCTGGGGCTTTTTATTCCAAAACTGTGTTTGGGGTATGAAATTCTGCTATTTCACATGTGAAATACCTTTTGGACTAATGTTCAGAAAGAGGAAGTGACCCAAGGTTAGCCTAATCCTGGAGGAGTGGCACAGTATGGGCTCTGGAGGAATTCAGTGCCAGGGTTCAGTCCAGCTCCTATCATTTATGAGCTTTGAGTCTGAGCTTCTTTATTCCAGCTTCTTTATCTGCAAATTGTGTTTGAAAGAGTCTATAGTGTAGGACCACAGACATGTGTGATGTATGTAAATCACCTGGCACAGTATGAGGCAAGCTTTGGTACTTTGAATGAATAGCCGTTTTTACGAAGGTGATTTTGACCCCGAATGATAACAAACTTCCATCACATAATTTTATTTCCAGGCTATACTAGAGAATATGCAAGTCCAAACAATAATCAAATCGACATCAGCACTAATGCTCCCAAGCAAGTAAAACTAAGCAGTATTTCCCTATTTGAGCACGTGTTTTAATAGGTGTTTGGGGTTATCTTCTCCACATGGATGCAAGGACAAGTTCGTTTGTCTCAAGGACCAGCAACTTCCCTCGCAGATGCTTTTTTTTTGTCCAAACCACCCCTAATTCAATCCCACTGACAGTAAAAATTGAGCCCTCCCTTAAAGTTTGCCAAATTACACTAAACATAACCTAATTAAACTGTTTAACAGAGCAAGTTCTGGTGCTCCCATCCCAGAAAAAGAGAGACAGTCCAGTGACGTCTTGGCATCTCACTTCAATGGGTATCACCTTTATTTCTCAGAAACTCTCTGGACAGCTTTTGATGAAAACACATAGTGTGAGTGTTCACTTGCCCTGGCTCAAGTGCACAGGGCCCCTTCCATTCCCTATGGTCTTCGGATATCCCCAAATAATGGTGAATATATGGTTTAGATATATTCCAGGTTTACAGCCTCACCTCTGAGAACCATCATATGAGTGTCTGGCATCACTCCCACAGCTTCATCTAGCCCATCATGCATCTGGACTGAACAGGACCTCCCACCGAGGAACTAGACTTTTCCCAAGACCCAATGCCACCTTAATCAGGTAACTTCGCCTTCCTTGCTCTCATCTGGAACCTCCTCTTCCACACCTCCCCCATTTAAATTTATGATTTGTTTATTCCTTAGAGTTAGCTCACCACCTTCCTTATATGGTCCCTGCTGCTAGACTCAAAATTCCATGGGCAGTGGCTTGGGCTTCATTTTTTTATCAACCCAGTACTATAAAAAAGCCTTCTAAACACAAGATGGTCAATTAATTTGGGAGAAAAAAGGAATAATGAGCAAAGACTCTCTTTTATTATGATTTAAATGTCATACAGTTTGAATAAGCTAAACAAATCTAAGTCCATGTTATTAACTTTTACAAGGAAAAAAGAGGACAGATAAGAAGACAAAGAATAAACCAGCGTTTACTCTGAAAGCTTTGTGATTCCCAAATACTTATCTCTAAGATTCTTACACATTTCCAAGTAAAATTCTACTCCAATGTTATGTTACCTTGTTCTGGACCATAAGGAAAACACTGAAGTCTTTTCAACTTGTTTACAATGAACTCCTAGTCTTAAACCTAACAGCAGTAAACATGACATCCATGACATTAATTAACCGATATTCTGAAGCATAATAAGCCTTATGAAGAGTAGTGACATTTAAAAATACAAAAAGCCTCTACCTCCCTACCTAAATCATCTATTTTTGACTAGATATTATTCATATGGATAAAAAGAAAACATGTATATTTTGTTAAACCTGCACCTAAACTCCCTTACTACTTAAAACTGTGAAGAACATATGGGTTTTGTTCCCCCCACCCCTACTACCCTCAACTATTTAAGAGGTGGACTGTTCTCTTCCAACACGAAGGGAACAAAGTGCCCTGATCCCTCTCTAGATATGGGAGGAGCTGTAGGACTTGGCCCGGGTAGGGGCACTGGCTTCAGCCATTGTTGGAGCCCTGGCCGCGCCTCTCAGTGCTGCTCTCTCCACCTGATCTCTCAGAGCCTCATCATAGAGGTCTGGGAAGGAACTCGGGACCTTATCCTGGATCTTGGCCAGAACTTCCAACACCTTCATCTTAGTGGTCTCAGCATAAGCTCGCGGGCCCCACAGGAACTCATAGCCCGGAGGATCACTATTGGGCACCCGGCGGTAGATGAGGTACCCCTTCTGCACCAGATCTTTGGTGATGAGCTTTCTGGGCTCCCCAAAGATGGAGTGCTTCTTCCCAGCATGGATCCCCAACACATTGAGGAAATCCCAGATCTCCTCCTCACTGGCGCGGTTACCCTTCGTAAAGATGATGCCCAGGAGCGCCATGAGGAGACCAGACTTAGGCAGCTCCTCCTCATCACTTGAACCTTCCTCAACCCCGAGACTGAACTTGTTGACGAGGGTGTAGATGTTCCTGCTGCAGTCGACTTCCTTCAGCTCCAGGCCAAACACCAGCTCCACGCGCTCAGAGGCTCTGCTCAGGATCTCAGGCAAGTGCTGCTTGTACTTCCTGCCGATGACATTCAGCATGCCGTTCTGTGTGATGGGCTCCTTCTTGGTGTACCTCTCCAGCAGGAAATCCATCACCAAGCTGGCCTTCCTCATCAGAGGATCTTTGCGAATGCTCCGAGCGAGCAGGGCTGCCCGGGCGGCATCTGCACTTTCCTCCTCGGGGCCCTGGGCACCTTCCTCAGATCCTGCCCAGGAAGCCTCTGCAACAGGAGAGCTAGGGGCCATGGCTCCCTGAAGCTCCTGGCCATCGCCAGCAGCAGGGGAGCTCGGGGGAGAACCCTGAGGGGCAGAAGAGGGGGAGGATGGGCACTCCTCTCCTGGGGCTGCAGCAGCACTGGCATGGGCCTCCTGAGTGTCCCCCTGGACCTGGTGGCGTTTCCCATGGGCATGTTGCTTGTTTTTGTGCTTCCGAGGCATGATGACACAGGTCAGGGACTGCAGGCGGGCGTGCAGTTACGAAGGCAGGCTTTGAGTGGCCTTGAGGAAAGAAAAAGAAATGTTAGCACCTACACCAGAGAGGGTCGTCCCCGGTTTAAACCAAGTCTGCTTCGTAGGTGGCCTTGAGTCCACTGCTCTAGGACCCACAAGTCTCCTGTTCTCCTAGTCAGGCTGTTCCCTGAGACCCCTGAGGAAGAAGTGAGAGTGAGCCCTGGGGCACAGCCAGACATCCCTGCCTGGGCGTTAGAGGGGGGCCTGTGAGGGCTGGCAGGGGAGGCATGTCCTTTCAGTTCACATTCATAGTTAGGATGAAAAATGGGGAATGACTCCCTAGCACCCGCCCCGATCCCTCTTCTGCTCTGAAGGCTGATGCTGCCACCTTCCCTGTGACTCTGGAGAAGGAGAGGAGGGAGTGCTCAGCCTCCCACCTAAGGGTCCCGGGACCCGCCCTTCTGTATGCAAGCTCTAACCTCCCCACTCAGACCGCAGCCTCCCTTCCCTGTGCTTGGCCGGGAGTAAGCACTGACTACAGAGGAGGGTCCTGATTCGCCCGTGTGTCCGCGAGGATGGTCCTCACCCTGGCTCCTCTTGAGCCCTGACATCCTCCCTGTACTGACCAGCTACCAATCCCTCGGACCGAGGTGCCCTCCTCCCTCAGTGTCCCGCATCCGAGATTGCAATGAGGGTGACCTGCAGCCGTTAGAGCTGCCCAGATCCTACCCGGATGCTCTGAGGCCAAGTTCGGGGGGTGGGGGTTTCACGTGGCTGCTGTTCTAGGGTGTGGAGACCCTCAGTACTCCCCGACGGTCCCTCCTTTAGCTACAGGGCTCTGGGCTTTCCCTCTAATGAGCAGAACTGGAGTCCACCAGCCCCGGACTGAAGCCTTCCTCTCGGAGACCACCTGGGTGAAGTGGATGGACTTGGGGCTTAAGATGCAGGCCCGAATTCTCCAGGGGAGAGCAGGGGCAGAGTGGCCGGGGGTTGTCCGGCCCCCTCTTTTCAGAGGGAAAGGCTTGGGCGTGCTGGACGTGTGTCCCACACTTGTAACTCACGTCACCTCACACTCAGACCCCTGTTGAGACCTGGGAGTCCTCCGTTTGGGCACCCTACACGGCAGTTCTCTAAGACGGCAGTTCTCTAAGACGGCAGCAGCTCTCAAAGATGGCTTCGCAGCCTCAGCGTGGTGCGTTGTCGTCACTTCCGGTCATGTGGATCTGTGTTCCAGGCGGACAGCAGAGGCGGGGCCAGGGCGGGCGGGGTTCCGGGGGACCTTCCCAGAGGATTGGCATGTGCACTTTTCCTTGAATTGTCGCGGATCCTGAGACCTTCCCTGTACCGAGCAGAGTCTACGGGCCTCCCTCCCAGGCTCTAGGTTCCATCAGCACCCCAGCAGGAATTGTTTCTGGCCTGGCCGAACGGGCTTCCTGGAGCTTCTGAGAATGTCAGTGAGGGCACTTTCGGGCCCCGTCTTCTGGGCTGAGTGATGCTCTGTCCACTCTCCGTGTCTTCCCTTGACCCCTGTAGGTGGTGTGCTACGTCCCATCTGCTGACCTGAGGCCAAGGCCTCCCATCGAAGACATCAAGTCCCGAGACTTCTGCTGAGAAGTGCACATACATCTCCTCTGGACCTTTCTGCCTGAGGCTTCCAGGAAATGGCTGCTGCAGGTAAGATGAGCTGAGAGGGAAGGATGGGAGACTACCTTCTGTGGTGTGGAACCCCTCACATCTCACTCAGGATCTACATATTGACTGCTGGCAGGGCCTGGAAATCCTTCCCTTTCTGGTATGAATCCACCCCTGTCCCCCACCATGCCCCACACCATCCCAGCAGAGTAAGTGAAGGGGCTCCTTAGCCTGACCGTTCTCACTTTGGGCTCTTAGTCGACTGCAGGCGCATTGCTCGAAAGTTCTGAGGTGAATTTCTGTCCTTTGGTATAATTTTTGGGGTACTCAATTTTCTCTTTTAGTCCCTGCATGATAGTCTATTAAGGTGATCACTTAAAAGGGCCAGTTGTCATGCACTAACAAAGTTTGTGCTGGTTATTTCATGACGTCTGGGCCATGCTGCCACATCCAACTCAGACTGGTTCCCCATGGTCTTGGCATGGGAGCTCTGAGATGCTACCTCAGATTCCTTCAGTGAGGCTGTAGGGATACATGGCCCCAGGGCACAGTGGAAGAATCAAGGGCTGCACTTTAAAGCCTTTTCCAGCCGATCCTGTTGCCTTCTTCCCTTGTAGCCTGCACAGCCCTTGTCAGTCTCTGAGTACTCCCTCACGTTGACACTCATAGGGTCAAGTACATGAGAGACTTATTTTGCCTCGGGGATTATTTAGTTTTGTGCTTTTGCTTTTGTTAATACTTGTCTTTATTCCTTGTGTAAGTTTTCCATGGTTTATTCTGGGTACAGGAAACAGCAGCCCATGTTTGATTGTGGTCTCAGCTGGTCTGACTGGAGTAGATCTGCAAAGGAGTTAAGCAATATCAACAGTCTTACAATATCTGCTCCTCATGAATACACATAACATACTATTCTGTTTGAGACTTTTTTGTCCTAAGGCTGTCAAGAAATTCTTCTTGTTGCCTCTATGTGGAACCTATACATTGTTCTGAGGATTTTTTGTAGGTACGTTTTTTTTTGGTATGGTTGCTTTTATTTGTGCTGGATTTTCTATTACGTGGTCTAAGTAATTGTTGATTCTTCCAGGCCAGACTCTTGGTTTTGCTATGGTGATCTATTTTATACGAGATAGCTGAAGTTATTTATACGTTTGAATACTTTCTGTGCTTGTTTCCTCAGATTTTTAATTCGAGGATAAATTCCTACATTATCTTTTGTTCTTCATTGTTCCTGTCTCTTATTCATTTGGCATTGTTGTATATAACTCTGTACTGGCTATGTGTTCTTGTCCAGATTTTTTCTACATTTTAAATCAGTAGAGTTTATGAAAAATTTTATTTGGAGGAGAATTGCTTTATAGTGTGTTAGTTTCTGTTGTACAACAGTATGAAGCAGCTCTAAGTATGCATATATCCCCTCCATGAGCATCCCTCACGCCACCCCCATCTCAGTCCTCCAGGTTGTCACGGAACAGCAGTCTGAGCTCCCTCTGTTGTAGAGCACCTCCCCACTAGCTCTCTCTTGTACACATGGTAGTGCATATATGTCATAGCCACTCTCAGTTTGTCCCTCTCTCTCCATCCCTTGCTGTGTACATGTCTTTTCTCTACATGTGTCTCTATTCCTACCCTGCAAATAGATTCATCAGTGCTATTTTCTAGATTCCATATAAATGTGTTAATACACAATACTCTTTATTCTCTTTCTGACTTACTTCACTCCGTGAAACAGACTCTAGGTGCATCCACCTCACTGCCACTGACTTAAATTTGTTACTTTTATGGTTGAAGAATATTCCACTGTATATATCTACCACAACTTCTGTATCTATTCATCTCTCAGTGGAAGTTGAGGTGGTTGCTTCCGTGTCCTAGCTATTGTAAATAGTACTGCAATAAACAGTGCGGTCCGTGAATCTTTTCACGCATGGCTTTCTCAGTGTGTATGCCCAGTAGTGGGATTGCTGAGTCATCGGGTAGTTTTATTTCTAGTTTTTAAAGGACTGTCCATACTGTTCTCCATAGTGGCTATATCAATTTACATTCCCCCTCAAAGTGCAAGAGGGTTCTCTTTTCTCCATGCCACTTCAGCACTGATTGTTTCTAGATTTTTTTATGATAGCCTTTCTGGCAAGTATGAGGTGATGCATCATTGTAGCTTTGATTTGCATTTCTTTCATAATGAGTGGTCAACATCTTGTCTTGTGAGCCTCTCTATTTTTCTAAAGAACAGATTTAGGATTATAGAAAATTTATCAGATAGTGTACAGAGTTCCTATAGAGCCAGTCTCTTCCTCCACTTAGCATCTTCTGTTATTAACATCTTGGAATGGTTCAACTGATACAAGTTCGTTTATTAAAACTGAGCAACTAATATCAATATGGTGTTATTACCTATTGTCCATTGCTTACAATATATTTTACTTTTGTTGTTTTGCAGTTCTGTGTTGTTGCTTTTGTTCAGTTGCTCAGTCATCTCTGACTGTGACCCCATGCTCCTTAGCACGCCAGGCTCCCTATTCTTCACAAACTCTTGGAATTGGCTCAGACTCTTATCCATCCAATTAGTAATGCCATCCAACCATCTCATCCTCTGCTGCCTCCTTTTCTTTTTCCCTTCAATCTTTCCCAACATCAGGGTCTTTACCAATGAATCAGCTCTTCCCATCAGGTGGCCAAAAGTTTGGAGCTTCAACTTCAGCATCAGATATTCCCATGAATATTCAGCATTGATTCCCTTCAGAAATGACTGGTTTGGTCCCCTTTCTGTCCAGGGGACTCTCAAGAGTCTTCTCCAGCACCACAATTCAACAGCATCAATTTGTCAGCGCTGAGCCTTCTTTACGGTCCAGCGCTCACATCCACACATGATCCCTGGGAAAATCATAGCTTTGACTAGTCACACCTCTTTTACTAATGTGATGTCTCTGCTGTGTATTATGTGATCTACGTTTGTCATAGCTTCTCTTTCAAGGAAACAGCGTCTTTTAATTTCATGGCATCTTTTAATTTGGGGCTTCCCTCATAGCTCAGTTGGTAAAGAATGTGCCTGCAGTGCAGGAGATCTGGGGTCAATTCCTGGGTCAGATAGATCCCCTGGAGAAGGAAATGGCAACCCACTTCAGTATTCATGCCTACAGAATCTCATGAACAGAAGAGGTTGGGAGGCTACAGCCCATGGGGTCACAAGAATCGGACACGACTTAGTCACTAAACCACGACCACCACCGACATGGCTGCATCCACCATCCACAGTGATTTTGGAGAAGAAAATTAAATCTTCCATTGTTTCTAGTTTTTCCTCATCTGTTTGCCATGAAGTGTTGGGACCAGATGCCATGATCTTAATTTCTTGAATGTTGAGTTTTAAGCTAGCTTTTTCATTCTCTTCTTTCACTCTCATCAAGAGTCTCTTTAGTTCCACTTCAATTTATGCCATAAGGGTGGTATCATATGCATGTCTGAAGGTATTGATATTTCTCCCGGCAATTTGATTCCAGCTTGTGTTCATCCATCCGGGAATTTTCATGATGTACTGTGCATATAACTTAAATAATCAGGGTGACAATATGCAACCTAATGTACCCATATCCCAATTTTGAACCTGTCTGTTGTTCCTTGTCCACTTCTAACTGTTGCTTCTTGACCTGTACACCAGTTTCTCAGAAGGCAAGAAAGGTGGTCGGGTATTCCCAACTCTTTAATAATTTTGCAGTTTTCTGTGATACACACAGGCAAAGGCTTTTGCATAGTCAAACAAGTAGAAGTTTTTCTGGAATTCACTTGCTTTGCCTATGACCCAGTGGAGATTACCAATTTGATATCTCATTCTTCTGCCTTTTCTGAATCCAGCTTGTACATATTGAAGTTCTCTTTTCAGATACTGTTGAAGCGTAGCTCGAAGGATTTTGAGCATTCCCTTGCTAGCATGTGAAATGAGCGCAATTATATGATAGTTTGAACATTCGTTGGCATTGCACTTCTTTGGGATTGAAATGAAAGCTTACCTTTTCCAGTCCTGTGTCCTCTGCTGAGTGGTCCAAATTTGCTGGCATATTGAGTGCAGTACTTTAACAACATCATCATCTAGGGTTTGAAATAGCTCAGCTGAAATTCCGTCACCTCTACTAGCTTTGTTCTTAGGAATGTTTGCTAAGGCCCACTTGACTTCACACTCCTGGATATCTGGCTCTAAGTGAGTGATCACAACATCACTGTTATCTGGGTCATAAAGACCTTTGTTGAACAGTCCTTCTGTATATCCTTGCCACCACTTCTTAAAATTTTTTGCTTCTGTTGTGTCCCTATAGTTTCTGTCCTTTATTGTGCCCATCTTTGCATGAAATGTTCTCTTGGTATCTCTAATTTTCTTGAAGAGAACTCTAGTCTTTCCCATTCTATTTTTCCCCTCTATTTCTCTGCATTGTTCACTTGAAAATGCTTTCTTATTACTCCTTGCTGCTCTTTGGAAATCTGCATTCAGATTGGTACACCTTTCCTTTGCCTTTTGCTTCCCTTTGTTGTCAGGTATTCATAAGGCCTCCTCAGACAACCATTTAGCGTTTTTCATTTCTTTTTCTTGTGGATGATTTTGGTTACCACCTATACCTTGTTCTGAACCTTCATATTTAGTTTTTCAGGCAGTCTTCCTACCAGATCATATCCCTTGAAACTATTCCTCACCTCCACTGTATAATCATAAGGAACTTGATTTAGGTCATATTTCAATGGCCTAGTGATTTTCTCTACTTTCTTCAATGTAAGTCTGTATTTTGCAGTAAGGAACTTATGATCTGAGCCAGAGTGAGCTCCGGGTCATGTTTATGTAGACTATATAGAGCTTCTCCATCTTCAGCTGCAAGTTATTCCTTTAGTTCCTACTTTTCCATTCCATTCCCCTATTATGAAAAGGACATTTTTTAGGGATTGTTAGTTCTAGGCTGTGATGTACATCTTCATAGCACCACTGGACTCTAGCTTCTTTGGCATCAGTGGTTGGAGCATAGGCTTGGATTACTGTGATGCTGAATGCTTTGCCTTAGAAATGAACCAAGATCATTCTGTCCTTATAGACACTGCACCCAGTACCTGCAGTTTGCACTCTTTTTTTGACTATGATATACTCCATTTCTTCTAATGGATTTTTGCCCACAGATACAATGGTAATCTCAATTAAATTCACCCATTCCTGTCCATGTTAGTTGTGTGATTTCTAAAATGTTGATGGTCACTCTTGCCATGTCCTGCTTGACCAATTTCCATTGATTCATGGACCTAACATTCAAGGTTCCTATGCAGTACTATTCTTTACAGCATCAGACTTTACTTTTAACACCAGACACATCCACAACTAAGCGTCGTTTTGATTTGGCCCAGTCTCTTCATTCTTTCTGGAGCTATTTCTGGCCTCTTCCCCAATAGCATATTAGACACCTACTGACCTGGGGTGCGCAGGTATCTCCCCCTGGTATGATCTCCTGGTATCATATCTTTTTGCCTTTTCATGATGTTCATGGGGTTCTCAAGGCAAGGATAGTGAAGTGGTTTGCTATTCTCCTCTCCAGTGGACTGCATTTTGTTAGAATTCTCCACCATGAGCCATCCACCTTGGGTGGCCATGCAAAGCCTGGCCCGTAGCTTTTGAGTTACACAAAGGTGTGATCCATGTGATCATTTAGGTTAGCTTTGTGTGACTGTGGTTTTCATTCTAGAGAATAGGGCATTGTAGTTCTTCTGTCTGCCCTCTGAAGATTGAGATGAAGAGGCTTGTGGAAGCTTGCTGATGGGAGGTACTGCCTATGAGGAAACCTGGCTCTTGCTCTATTGGGCGGGGTAATGCTCAGTAAATAAATAAATAAAAATTAGAATATCATAAATAAATATGTAATTATATCAATATAAGTAAAATCCTTAATGATATTCATAGCCATTAGTTTGTTACTGAATACCTCATTAGGGATTTTGATCACAGAGAGAAATATGTGAGATGTAGCTAATATGGAGGAGCATGATACTTCCCTCTGCCCTTCTGCAGGTTTTTGCAGGTGGTCGAAGAATTAAACTGATGTGAGACAGATTAATAGGATAAAATAAATGTATAATAACACATAGACATGAGAGAGACCCAGGAAAACTGAATAGCTCATCAACATGGCCAAAGCCCAGAGCCAAAGAGAAAAGAAAATTTTAATGGTAGTTCTTTAGGACCTGAAAGAATAAGAAGGAAGTTCCCATGGAGATGGGAAAGGCAATGTTGGTAAATGAATGTTTTCTGTGCCAGGCAGAGACCCCGGGCCACAGAGTGGACTCTCATCTCTAGGCCCTGCCAAGATTTCGCCACCACACCTTGCCTATAATCTTTGCAGCTATCTCTGGTCATAGTTCTCTTCAGGGAACAGGACCTTTGCCTAAGTTCTTTCAGCAGTTAGGCCAAAGGTCAGGTTCCTTTCTGAGTATTTTGGCCTTGATTGTTTTCAGTTAGAATAATCTGTGTATCAAAAGAGACAGTTTGAGATGGCATGTTTTGCTCTCCCATACTAACTAGGAAAGTAAAAACAATTACAGTAAAGAAGAGAAATTTAAAAAGTTATTAATCCTAGTTTCCTTTGTATGACATTTACATTTTGAAAGATACATGTTAACATATAAAAACACTGTGTGAAATAACAGCCTATGAAGGAAAAATCTGATTTACTTTGCATTGTTCTTTGGAAAACCATGGAATGTTTAAATAAAAGTACATTTACAGTCACTGTTTCGAGTCAATGGCAGCAAATATTTCTTGCAGCATGTTGCTTTACAATGTTGTGTTAGCTTCTATTCCATGCTAAAAATAATCGGACATACATATACATATATCCTCTCACTTTGGATTTCCCTCGCATTGAGGGCATCCCAGTGAATTAAGGAGAGTTCCCTGTGCTATACAGTATATTCCCAACAGTTGTCTAGTTTATACATAGTATCAATAGTGTGTATGAGTCAATCCCAATATTCTAATTCCTCCCACCCTAACCCTTTCTCCCTTGGTACCATACATTAGTTCTCTATATCACTGTCTTTATTTCTGCTTTGCAAATAGGGTCACCTATGCCATTCTTCTCGATCCCATATATATACATTAATTTTCAATCTTTGTTTTTCTCTTTCTGACTTCCTTCTCAGTATAACACTCTCTAGGTCCATCCATCTCTCTAACAATGACACAATTTTGTTCATTTTTATGACTGAGTAATATTCCACTGGGTTACCCTCGTGGGTCAATGGTAAATAATCTGCCTGCCAATGTAGGAACCGTGATTTCTCTCTCTGGGTCAGGAAGACTCCCTGAAGAAGGAAATGGCAACACACCCCAGTATTTTTACCTGGGAAATCCCAAGGACAGAGCATTCTGGTGAGCTACAGTCCTTGGGGTCTCAGAAGAATCACATACAACTTAGTGACAAAATAACAAAAACAATATTCCATTGCATGTGCCTTCCACAGCTTCTTTATACTTGCATCTGTTGATGTAGATCTACGTTTCTTCCACGTGCTGGTTGTTGTAAACAGCTGTAAACAGTCCTGCAGTGAACATTAGAGTGCTTGTCTCTCTTTGAATTATGGGTCTGTGGTCTCTATGGCAGAGTTAATGCTGACCTGTAGGAAGGCTTATGCCAAGGAGGACCTCTAGGACTGCTTCTGCCAGTGCCCCCATCCCTGTGTTGAGCCCCAGCTGACCCATGAATCCACAGGAGACTTTCGAACACTTGGAGGTAGGTTTGATTCAGTCTCCTGTGGAGTAAATGCTCCTTTTCTCTGGATCTTGCTGCATGCGAGATTTGTTTGTGCCCTCCAAGAGTGGTGTGTCTGTTTCCCCTACTTCTGTGGGAGTCCTATAATCAAATCCCACTGCCCTTGAAGGTCAGATAACCAGGGAATTCCAAGTCCCTTTGTCAGAACCGCAGGCTGCATTCCTTGATGTGTGGTGCAGAGCTTTCACAATCGTGGGAGAACTTCTTTGGTATTTTTGTTCTCCAGTTACCTACTCAGAGGGTATGGGATTTGAATTCATTGTGATTGTACCCCTCCTATTATCTTGTTGCGACTTCCACTTTTTCTTTGAACGTGGGGTATCATTTTTGGTGTGTTCCAGCGTCCTCCTGTTGATAGTTGTTCAACAGCTAGTTGCAGTTATGGTGCAGGAGGAGATGAACAGACATCCTCCTACACCGCTGTCTTGAAACAGAAGCCTCTGAAATACAGTTTGGAGTAGGAAGATGACAGGAGAACTGAAGGACACTAGGTCTGCCTCAGGCTGGGAGGAGTGGAACAGTGTGGCCTCTCGACAGATGCAGACCAAATGTCTATTTCCAGCTCTGTCACAAGTCTTGTGAACTTGAGAATACTACCAAATTCGTAATCTGCAAAGTGAGTCTTCTAAACCCTATTTTGTAGAACTATTGTAATATATGTGATTTTTTAAATTTTTTTAAAATTTTATTTTATTTAACTTTACAATATTGTATTGGTTTTGCCATATATCAAAATGAATCTGCCACAGGTATACATGTGTTCCCCATCCTGAACCCTCCTCCCTCCTGCCTCCCCATACCATCCCTCTGGGTCATCCCAGTGCACCAGCCCCAAGCATCTAGTATCGTGCATCGAACCTGGACTGGCGACTCGTTTCATATATGATATGCATATTTCAATGCCATTCTCCCGAATCATCCCACCGTCTCCCTCTCCCTCTCCCACAGAGTCCAAAAGACTGTTCTATACATCAGTGTCTCTTTTGCTGTCTCATATACAGGGTTATTGTTACCATCTTTCTAAATTCCACGTATATGCATTAGTATACTGTATTGGTGTTTTACTTTCTGGCTTACTTCACTCTGTATAATAGGCTCCAGTTTCATCCACCTCATTAGAACTGATTCAAATGTATTCTTTTTAATGGCTGAGTAATACTCCATTGTGTACATGCACCACCGCTTTCTTATCCATTCATCTGCTGATGGACATCTAGGTTGCTTCCATGTCCTGGCTATTATAAACACTACTCTGATGAACATTGGGGTACATGTGTCTCTTTCAATTATGGTTTCCTCGGTGTGTATGCCCAGCAGTGGGATTGCTGGATCATAAGGCAGTTCTATTTCCAGTTTTTTAAGGAATCTCCACACTGTTCTCCATAGTGGCTGTACTAGTTTGCATTCCCACCAGCAGTGTAAGAGGGTTCCCTTTTCTCCACACCCTCTCCAGCATTTATTGCTTGTAGACTTTTGGATCGCAGCCATTCTGACTGGCGTGAAATGGTACCTCATAGTGGTTTTGATTTGCATTTCTCTGATAATGAGTGATGTTGAGCATCTTTTCATGTGTTTGTTAGCCATCTGTATGTCTTCTTTGGAGAAATGTCTATTTAGTTCTTTGGCCCATTTTTTGATTGGGTCATTTATTTTTCTGGAGTTGAGCTGTAGGAGTTGCTTGTATATTTTTGAGATTAGTTGTTTCTCTGTTGCTTCATTTGCTATTATTTTCTCCCATTCTGAAGGATGTCTTTTCACCTTGCCTATAGTTTCCTGGTGCAGAAGCTTTTAAGTTTAATTAGGTCCCATTTGTTTATTTTTGCTTTTATTTCCAAAATTCTTGGAGGTGGGTCATAGAGGATCCTGCTGTGATGTATGTCGGAGAGTGTTTTGTCTATGTTCTCCTCGAGGAGTTTTATAGTTTCTGGTCTTAAGTTTAGATCTTTGGTCCATTTTGAGTTTATTTTTGTGTATGGTGTTAGAAAGTGCTCTAGTTTCATTCTTTTACAAGTGGTTGACCAGTTTTCCCAGCACCACTTGTTAAAGAGATTGTCTTTAATCCATTGTATATTCTTGCCTCCTTCGTCAAAGATAAGTTGTCCATATGTGCGTGGATTTATCTCTGGGCTTTCTATTTTGTTCCATTGATCTATATTTATGTCTTTGTGCCAGTACCATACTGTCTTGATGACTGTGGCTTTGTAGTAGAGCCTGAAGTCAGGCAGGTTGATTCCTCCAGTTCCATTCTTCTTTCTCAAGATAGCTTTGGCTCTTCGAGGTTTTTTGTATTTCCATACAAATTGTGAAATTATTTGTTCTAGCTCTATGAAGAATACCGTTGGTAGCTTGATAGGGATTGCATTGAATCTATAAATTGCTTTGGGTAGTATACTCATTTTCACTATATTGATTCTTCCAATCCATGAACATGGTATATTTCTCCATCTATTAGTGTCCTCTTTTATTTCTTTTACCAGTGTTTAATAGTTTTCTATATATAGGTCTTTAGTTTCTTTATGTAGATATATTCCTAAGTATTTTATTCTTTTCGTTGCAATGGTGAATGGAATTGTTTCCTGAATTTCTCTTTCTATTTTCTCATTATTAGTGTATAGGAATTCAAGGGATTTCTGTGTGTTGATTTTATATCCTGCAACTTTACTGTATTCCTTGATTAGTTATAGTAATTTTCTGGTGGAGTCTTTAGGGTTTTCTATGTAGAGGATCTAAAGCTCTTGCAAAAATGGATTTCAAAGAATGACATTTATTCCTCTGATAATGACTACAGACCATAGTTTGTGAATTTTGTTTTTTTAGTTGCATGAGATATCAGAAATATGTGGCACTTTCAGAATGAACACAGTTCTGCTTAGTAAAACTAAATAAAATTTCCCCATTTGTAAATATGCCATTTGAATGTAGAGGAATCTCCCCTGCCTGGATGCTACTCAGAACTTCTAGAATTTGTGTCAAGGACAAAGATCTTCCCTTCCAGTTGCCTTTTCATCCATACCAACAACCCCCATTTTCATTAATTTTACCAGCACCAAAAGTGTAGCCTTCATTTGAAGTTCCCCAAATTATGCTTAAAATAGGTAGTAGAACATTTCTGTAACATAGTGGCCTCTGACCCCAGTGTGGAGACTGCTGTTACAGTGAGTATTAGATATCTCAGTTCAAGGAAATACCATCCTTCTTTCCGGCAAACACCCTGGAGGCAGTGGGGTAAATCCCCAGTTTGTGCACTGTGTTTCTCCATACTAGGGCAGGAGCACAGAACCCATTTAATTCCTGTCCGAGGTGGAGAGTCTCTCTGTTTTACCCACAGTCTCAAAGTAAGAATCAAGGGTAATCTTCCATTCCGTTCTTCAACTTCTCAACTTAAACCCCCCATTTCAGGGTCACCCACTGCCCTCAATTCACTCAGCCTCATTTAGCCCACCAACCCACGTAACTTCAAATTACATCCTCAAGGGAACTGCAGTGTTCCAAAGCACCCACATGCCTCGCCTCAAAGCATTTACTTTTGACTTGCTCTAATCTGCAACCTCCTCTCGTTCTCATCCCTGGTTTCAACTTGCCACATGTTTAGGTCTCAAAGGGTATCTCCCCATCTGCTTGATATGGCCGCAACTTATAGACACTTAACTTCTATGGACAGTGGCTCAGGCTTCTTTTTATTACCATCCCCAGTTCTGCCATGGAGCATTCCAAGGAGTACTCAATTACTGGTTGGAAATAAGAGTGACAATGATAAAGTTGTCTACTTTATTACTATGTAATTTCTCCCACAATCTTGAATAAACTCAGGAAATACTTTTACTAAAAAGGAGTATTAAAAGAATTTCACCAAAAACTTACCAAAATTGACTTTTTCTTTTCTTTTTTACTTGACCTAAGTTATTTTACCTCAGAGTCTCTTCAAATTTGCATGAAAATCCCTCTTCCATTGCTGTGTTTTCTTGTTCTAGATCACACAGCAATCAAAAGATTCTAAATTTGTGTTATAAAATATAAAAACTTTAACTGGAACCTGATGAACAGTAATAAATATGTGATCCATATTTTCACCAGCAGAACACTGATTTCCTGTTTTTGTCCTCCCAAAGAGAAAGAATTTATTGGAGAAACAGAGCAGTTTTAAGTAGCAGTTTTATGAAGCAGAGCAAAATTACACTCCTGAGAAGGAGGAGAGCAGGCTGTCTGGAAACCAGAAGTGGTCCTGCCATGTGGTAGGGTCATGTGTGTCCTGTGTCATTTGACTGACAAGTTGATGGACAGCTTTAGGTTATATAACTTTTCTCCTAGTGTGCAGGCAGTTACCCATAAGTACCCACGCAAAATCCATGGAGTGGGAAGAACGACAGAAACCACAGTGCTATTTTTTATAAATATGGCATCATGAACCCTGGGTTACAGTAGTCACCGTTTAGGTCTTGGTGCACCTCTGACACCCCTTGCTGGCACTTTGTCTTGCTTGGTCCTGACATGGCTGGAAACCTAGTGGTGGTCATTGGCCAGAACAGGGAGCCTCTCTGGGTGTGCTCTGACCACCAGTGTTCAGGTGGGGAAGAGGAAGACAAAGCATCCCTGGCTGCTAACCTGGCTCAAGTATTATACTCCCAATTAGATTCTGAGCAGGGAACAGCCATCGTTCCCATGGGAAATGGTTGGGACTTTGCCATGTGATAGCTGTCTCCCAGCTGAGTGCAGAATCTGTATATAGTTGTCCTTTCTGCCTGAGAGAGTGTCTGAGCAAGGATGATATAAATGTCCTTCTGGATTAATTCAAAAGTCATAGATGTCTAAACTTGTCTAGATATTTTTTGGGGTCATCTGAGAATTTTCCCTAATCTTGTTTTATCCAACTGAGATCCTGCATGGAGAGGGGAACTTGGATTCTTATGGAAGTCTGGTGGGCCCTATGACTTCCTGAGGTGGATAGAGTTTAAGGAGTTCTGGAGCCCCAGGTTAGATGAGGGCCGGGAATAGTGGTGTTCAATGCTGAGTACAAATGAAGAAGAGGTCTGTGGTCCAAGAGGCTCCTTCTTTTGTCCAAAAAGAGTTCCTGTGAACAGGGCTCAGTGGCTGGCTGATGGTTAGTACCATCTGGAGAAGGGGAAGGGCTTTTGTAGGCAAATTAAGCATTGCCAAGCCAGCAGAGTCTACCTGGCAAGTCTTTCAAAGTTCAGAGTTTTTCCTAAAGGCAAGGAAGACTTGGACATAAGGGACCTCGCTGGAATCCTAAGGGCAAGTCTTCAGCAATGGACAGTCAGTTACCCATCTGAAAAGGAAATGACGAATGCTCATAAGGGGCTTTTGGTGTCACTGAATTCCCTTATGGATTTTTCATGGCTGTGGCATCCCTCACCTGTAATCTTGCTGGGCAGAATGTGGTTCAGTTCTCACCCCAGGGAACGTTGTGGCTTCCCTGAGTATTTTTTTTTAAGAAATTATTTATGTATTTCATTTTGGTTGGGCTGGCTCTTTCTGCTGCGTGTGTGTTCTCTAGTTTCGAGGAGCAGGGGCTACCCTTCATTGGGGTGCACTGGCTTCTCATTGTGGTGGCTTCTCTTACTGTGGAGCACAGGCTCTAGGACGCATGGGCTTCACTAGTTGCAGCAAGAAGTGGTAAAGTAGAAGAAGGTTTAGAAGATTGCTGTTGTTGTTCAGTCTCTAAGTCATGTCTGACTCATTGTGGCCCCATGGATTGTAGCCCTCCGGATCCCTGTCCATGGGATTCTCTGGGCAGGAATACTGGAGTGGGTTGCCATTCCCAACTTCAGGGGAGCTTCCCAATCCAGGGATCGAACCCCGATCTCCTGCCATTTCAAGTAGATTCTTTACCATCTGAGGCACCAGGACAGCCATATTTCAGAAGGTAGCCAGAAAATGTTTAGCTCAATTTCTTTTCTTTTCTTTTTTTGTCCATTCTCACCTTATCCTTTAGACACTCTCAGCTTGAATTTTATAAACACAAAGTGGAGGCATTCATGGCATACAGTGTCTGGATTTGGACACCCAAAGGCAAAGATATTGGGAGTCTACGTGCAGAGACATGCAGAAGAAAGTGACTTTCATACTAGCCCTATGAGCTAGTTTAACAGGCCGTAGTTTAAATTTTCGAAGGGGTGGCATGGAGACTTCCTCTAGATGAAACCTATCACACCAGGTTTTGACTCAAATCCACATGGCCAGGACTCCAACCCCCCAAAAATCCAGATTGGAACTTGAACCGTGGTTTTTTAATTAGAATCACTCACCTGGTAGCTGGACTTAAGGCAGCTCAGGTTGTTTGTGTCTCAGCACAGAAGGAATTCAGCAAGAGGCAAAGTGTTAGGCAAGAAATAGATTAATGTATATAGGATGCTTGTAAGAGATGCAAGCAGTCAGGTGTTGGAGCTCTGCCTGGAGGATTAAGTGGAATACATTCTATAGTCAATGGAAAGTGGAGGACTAGGAAAGACTGCCTTCTTTGAGTACAGGTCAGGCTTACATCACTGCCTCCCAATTCATTTGGAGCAGGAGAGTGTCTGACCTTATGAGGTCAAACTTGGATTATTGTAGAACTTCTTCAAATGGATAGAAGGGTCGTGACATTCCTCTTTTACCTAAAGGCCTGGGGAACATCTCATGTATTATTTATGGCTTTATATTTAAACAAACCTGCCTTCTTCCACTATATTCTGATGCCTTTCTTGAACAATGTTAACTTATAATGGTCTACCAATTGTTCCTATGTTTCTCTACCTCTATTCCCCTCCTAGACTTCTAGATCTACCAGTCTGTCTGTCTGTGCTCAAGCCCTCATTCATGTCTGACTCTTTGCAACCCCATGAACTGCAGCACTCCAGGCTCTCTGTCCATGGGATTCTCCAGGCAGGAATACTGGAATGGGTAGCCACTTCCTCCTCCAGGAGATATTTCAGAACAGCGATCAAACCTTCATCTCCTGCATTGCACGTGGATTCTTTTCCACAGAATCACCTGGGACAGCTACCTGTATCCTATGCTATTCTATCCCTGTCATATGGAGGCAGGCTCCCCGAGCCAAGAGCTGTCGTTTCTCTTGGTGGGAGCCTTCTAATGAAGGTCTCCAGCTTGGACTATTGTCTGGCTTTTAGTGAGCAATTTTCTTCCCAAAAAGTGAAAGGGGTAGTCATACATGTGCAGAAACATCAAAGGTAAACTTGCCTAGCAAGGACTTTAGGGGAGGAGCACGCCACTTGGTTTGAAGCCTAACTTCAATTCCCTTTATCATGGAGGATTGGAAGGACAAAGGCCCAGGGAAATCAGTCTGCACAGAGTAGCTGACCCAGGTATGAAAGAACTATCCTCCCTGCCACATCAAGGGTTACCTGAAGCTCCTCTGGCAAAATGACCAGGGGTCCTCTGGGAACTGTTGGGAGGTCTTGCAGCTCCTATCTATTTACCTGAGGACATGTCCTCAGAGTAAGGCCCACAACTCTCTGAGACCCAATAGAAGAAAGCAGAGGTTGCTTAACTTACCACATCTACCCGTTGTCTCTCAGGACAGAAAGCTGTGACTGGAAATTGAGGCCTTCTGATGGCTGGCTGCACCTGTCCTCAGTCAGGCTCCTAGGAAGACCTGTATTTCTTCCCTCTCTTCATTATTAATGTCCTCTCTCCAGGTCCTCACACTGACTTCCCATCTCCTAACGAGACCTGTCCTCTCATGCGACAGCCTTAAATTCCCTGAGACCTCCTCGGAGGATGTGAGGGCTGCCAACCTGTGGTCACTCATGGCTGACCCTAGGGGAGGGATTCTATAAAAGTGGTATAGTGTGAGTGGTTCCTTTAGTCCTCATGGTCCTCTACGTGACTCTTGGCATGAACTGGAATTCCTCCTGAGGTTGACCCCTGAGCCCCAGCACCTCACCTCCTGAGATTCTCTTAAAAAGAAATGTGTGGGGTGCATCATGCCTGTGTTCCCAAATTTGCCAGTGCGAGGTGTAGAGGGGCAGGGCTGTGTTCTAGGTGCAGTCCCTTTATTCTCATTTGGAGTCACTAGCTTCCACTCTGTACTGAAGTGAGGCTTCTCCCAGTAGACCAAGGCTCTCACCTCCCTGAGACCACTCTAGTGGAAAGAGAAGCTCTTCAGCCAGAAAGCTTTCTCCTGGGTCTCATAGGGCTGGCATCAGGGCTGGGCCTCCACAGTCTCCCCTGTTCTGGGCTGAGTGGTCCTCTTGCACCCCGTTCAGGGACCTCATCCTCACTCCTGACCAGACCCAGACTGCAGCCTCCGCTCACCTGAGGCTGTGCTCCTCAGAACAAAGGCATTACTTTCTTGGAAGTTCTGGATTGGAAGACAGGATGAACCAGATGTGTGCAAAGCTACTGGGGCCTTCTGAGGAGGAGAACATTCTAGGGCTCCACTCTCTTCTGGAGTCAGTGGTCCCCCAGTCTTAGATCAGGTTTCTTACCTTGACTTCCAGTAGCATATGGGAATCCACCCTCTCTATTGGCTGAATCAGCTGGCCTGTGGCCAAGGCTTTTGCCTTCTTGAGACAACAGAAGGGGAGGTGAGAGAGCTACTCCCTGGCTACCCTTGCCTGTTCCTCCGTGCCATCCCCCCTGCTATGGGCCGGTGGGTCCACTCATCAGCCCCCAGTGTCCTCACTGTAAATCCTATGAAGGCCTCTTAGGATCTCCTACTTGGGCAGAATTGGAGCTGCTGTCACAAGACCAAGGCACTCAACTCCCTGCGAACCCCTCCGCCCTTGCCCTGCAGGAAAGGAAGGCACACCTCAGACAGACTGCTCTCCCCATGGCCACACAAGGCAAGAAGCAGGGTATAGTTTGTGGGACCCCTAGTGTTCTAAAATCTTCCCCTTGATAAGTATCAGAGACTGGGACTCTTCCATCCATTGACCTGAGGACACAGTGCTTAAGCTAAGGCTTTTATGTCCCTGAGAATCAAGAAGGATAAATGAGGGCATATTGATCTTTTCAGGATATCTAACATTGCATGTGTTCATGACCACATTGTCCCTGAGTAGTTTTGTCTTCTTTCATACCATTCATTTATCAGCATTTTTTAAACTTTATTCCAAAACAGTTCTTTGGGACAGGGCCCCATGTATCCAACCAGACACATTTTTTGGAGTGTTTAGAGGAAAAATGAATGAAAAGACATGATGTCTGGCTTAGGCTGGGAGAAGTGGCACATTGTGGGCTCTGCACTAATCCAGATCGGGGGACTAGTCCTAGGAAGGTCACTTCATCAGTTCGTGAACTTGAGAAATTTGCAAGTTATCCATCCATAAATGGAGTGCTAAATCTGATGCTGCATGAATGCTGGAATGCATGTTCTACATATAAAGCAGTGGCATACTGATTAAGTATTGGTTTGTAATAAGTGGAAGTTACGATTACTATGAACCCCTCAAATACCACCTTCCCATCTGAGTTAACTTTTAATCCAGGAGACAGCAGAGAATATGCAGTGAATTGGGACAAAAGAAACAAATATTCTTAAATGAGCTAAATAAGTCAAAGTATTTTTTTTTATTTTTACTAAAAGAAAGTTTAAAAGAAAGGTAAACCACAACTTAAAGACTTTTTACTCTATTCTTTTCTCCATTTTCTTTATGATTCTCAAAAGTTTCTGTAGTCTTCTTTCAAATTAGCATGAAAATCACTCTTGCAGTGCTATGTTACCTACTTTCAGATCATAAAGACAATATAGATGGCTCCTGAATTTCTTTTATATCTACCAAAACTGTACCTTTAAAACTTTTCAAACAGCAATGAACATAACAGCAGTATCATTACCAAATTAATACTCTGAGGAAAAACAACCTCTTAGAAGTAAAAATATTTGAAAAAAAAATGAAACAAATAATATTTACAAGTTACTCGTGTGAAACAGAAAGAGAAATGTGATGGAAAGAAATGTGATGTAACCCCCACCACCATGCACTCTTTAGAAGCTTGACTAGTCTTCAAGAAAAATTCTCTTCTAATGTCATGTTATCTTGTTTTCATTGTGAACAATATATTCAGTACTTTCAGTGTGTTTTACAAATACACAAACTTTTAAAACATTAAAACAGCTGAAAACTATGATTTATATGATTCATACATTTGAACTCTGAAGCACAATACACCTTATCAGAAGTAAGAACATTTGAAAATACTAAACACCTCCTTCACCTCTTTACATTTCTAATTTAAATCATCGTTCATTAGGTATTTCTCATGTGAATACAAGAAAACAGATATATATTTTGTTAAAACAAACTAGACCTAAACTCGCTTACCACTTAAACTGTAAGAAGATATGGGTTTTGTTCCCTCCACCCCTACTACTCTGCACTATTTAGGAGCTTCACTGCTCTCTTCCAACACAAAGGGAACAAAGTGCCCTGCCCCCCTCCCTAGATGTGGGAGGAGGCCCTGGAAGGGGCACTGGCCTCAGCCTTGCTTCGAGCCCCGGCCGCACCTCTCAGCCCTGCTCTCTCCGCCTGATCTCTCAGAGCCTCGTCATAGAGGTCTGGGAAGGAACTAGGGACCCTACCGTGGAACTTGGCTAGAGCCTCCAGCACCTTCATCTTACTGGTCTCAACACAAGCTCTCGGGCCCCACAGGAACTCGTAGCGCGGAGGATCACTATTGGGTACCCGGTGGTAGTTCAGGTACTCCTTCTGCACCAGATCTTTGGTGATGAGCCTTCTGGGCTCCCCAAAGATGCAGTGCCTCCTCCCAGCATAGACCCCCAACATACTGAGGAATTCCCAGATCTTCTCCTCAGTGGCGCGGTTACCATTCATGAAGATGACCCCCAGCAGCACCATGAGGAGACGGGACTTGGGCAGCGCTCCCTCATCACGCGGACAATCGTTTCCCCCGAGGCTGAGCTTCCTGATCAGGGTGTAGATGTTCCCTCTACCGTCGACTTCCTTCATCTCCAGGCCAAAGACCAGCTCCATGCGCTCACGGACTGTACTGAGGATCTCAGAGAAGTGCTGCCTGTACTTCCTGCTGACGATTTTCATCAGGGCGTTCTGCGTGATGGGCTCCTTCTTGGTGTACTTCTCCAGCAGGAACTCCACGAGTATCCTGGCCTTCCTGGCCAGAAGATCTTTGCGAGGGGCTGCCTGGGAGGCACCTGCACTTCCCTCCTCGGGGCCCTGGGCACCTGCATCAGATCCTGCACATGAAGGCCCTGCATCAGGAGAGCTAGGGACCATGGCTCCCTGAAGCTGCTGGTGATTGCCAGCAGCAGGGGAGCTCGGGAGAGAACCCTGAGGGGCAGTAGAGTGGGAGGAGGGGCACTCCTCCTTTGGGGCTTCAGCAGCACTGGCCTGGGCCTCCTGAGTGTCCCCCCGGACCTGGTGGCGTTTCCCACGGGCATGGGACTTGCTCTTGTGCCTCCGAGGCATGGTGACAGCAGGTCAGGGACCGCAGGTGGGAGTGCGGGCAGGAAAGCAGGCAGGAAGGCACCTGGAGGAGGGACAAGGACATGCTGTGAGAACCTTCAGCGAGGAGAGTGGTAGCCACCTCTGAGGGGTCCTCGAGGCCAGTTCTCTAGGACCCACAAGGCTCCTGTTCTCCTGGTCCGCCTGTCCCCTGAGACCACTGAGTAGCAACGGAGAGTGAGCCCTGGGGCACTGCAGACAGTCCTGCCTGGGTGTTAAAAGGGGGACCAGTGGGGGCTGGCAGGAGAGGCAGGTCCTTTCAGCTGACATTCAGAGTCAGGATGAAAACTGGTGCGAGACACCCCCATATCCGACGCCCCCTCTCCCGGACCCAGCCTGTTCCCTCTCCGGTCTGAAATTGACGCTGCCACCTTCCCTGTCACCCCAGACGAGGAGAGGAGGGCATACTCAGCCCCTCACTGAAGGGTCCCAGGACTATCCCTTCTGCTGTCTCTTGTCTGCCTCTTCACAACAAGGCTCCAAGCTCCCCTCTCAGACCGCCATCCCCCTTCCCGATGTTTGGCCGGGGGGAAGCGCTGAGCAGAGGGGAGGTTCCTGAGTGACCCATTTGTCGGGGAGGATGGCCCTCATCCTGACTCTTCCTGAACCCTCACATCCTCACTCTACTGACCAGCTGCCAGCCCCTCAGACCAAAGTCCCCTCTTCTCCGAGTGTCCCGTGTCCGAGGTGGCAGTGAGGGAGCCCCTCAGCCGGATAATCCGCAGCCAAATTGCGGTGAGTGGGGGTTACACATGGCTGCCGTTCTGGTGTATGGAGGCCCTCAGTCCCCTCGAGGGTCCCTCCTTCACTCGACAGGGCTCGTGGCTCTTCCTCTACCGAGCAGAGCTGGGGTCCAGCAGAGCCTGACCGAGGCATTCTTTCCCGAGACCCCTAGGGGTTAGTGGATGGTCTTGGGGCCTAAGAGCTAGCCTGGATCCTCTGGTCTGAGTGCAGGGGTAGGGTGGCCGGAGGCTGTGCGGCCCCCTCTTTTCAGAAGGAAAAGAAAATGGGGGTACAGAGACGTGTCCCTGCACTCGTAACTCACGTCACCTCCGATCTTCACACCCGATGACACTTCGGACTGCTCCCTCTGGCAACCGTCAACGGCAGTTCTCAGAGATAGCGGCACTATCAAGGATGGCGTCGCTCCCCCAGCGTGCTTAGGAGGACGTCACTTCCTGTCATGCGCATCTGGGCTCCTGGAGGACAGCAAGGGCGGGACCTGGACAGGCCGGGTTCTGGGCGAGCTTCTCACAGGATTGGCACGTGGACTTTACCTTGACTCTTAAGGGGTCCTGGGACGTCCCTGTCCTGAACTGTCAGCTGGCTCACTCCATGCCTCTCACTTGTGTCAGCACTCCCAACAGGAAGAATTGGGGAGCCCAAGCCTAACAGCCTTCCTGGAGCCCATGAGACCAACACCGAAGGCTCTCTTGGGCTCTCTTTGCTATTATAGTAAGCGATGCTCTGTCGTTCTCCATGCCTTGCCTTAACCCTGTAGATGCTGGGCTACGTCCCATCTGCTGACCTGAGGCCAAGGCTTCATATCGAAGATGTGAACCCCCGAGTCTCCTGGTATGAAGTGTACATACATCTCATCTCGCCATTTATACTGGAGGCTTCCTGGAAATGGCTGCTACAGGTAAGATGAGCTGAGAGGGAAGGATGAGAGACTGTCTTCTGTGGTGTGGAACCCCTCACATCTCACTCAGAAACTTCATTCATATTGACTGCTGACAGGGCCTGGAAATCCTTCCCTTTCTGGTATAAGTCCACCCCTGTCCACAACCATGCTCATACAATTCCAGAAAAGCAAGTGAAGGGCCTCCTTAGCCTGACAGTTCTCACTGTGGGCTGTCAGTCGACTGCAGGGTCATTGATCAAAAGTTCTGAGATGATGTTTGTCGTTTTGTACAATTACTGTGATACTAACTTTTCTCTTTTAGTCCCTGGTGATAGTCTATTAAGGTGATCATTTAAAGGGCCAGTTCTCATCCACTAGCATTCCCTGGTGGCTCAGACAGTAAAGAATCTGCCTGCGGCCTGGGAGACCTGGGTTCAATCCGTGGGTTGGGAAGACCCCCTGAAGGAGGGCATGGCAACCGAAGCTGGTGGTCTTGGCCTGGAGTTTCCCCTTGGACAGAGGAGCCCTGGTGGGCTACAGTCCATGGGGTCGCAAAGAGTCGGACACAACTGAGTGACTAAGCACACACACAACAAACTTTGTGTTGGTTATTTTATGATCTGAGCCATGCTGCCACATCCAAGCCAAACTTTGGTGCCCCATGGTCCTGGCATGGGGCCTTGGAGATGCTGCCTCAGATTCCTTCAGTGAAGCAGTGGAGATTCATGATCCCAGGGCAGAGTGGAAGAATCCAGGGCTCAAGTTTAAAGCCTTTTGCAGCTGATCCTGTTGTCTGCTTCCCTTGCAGCCTGCACATCTGTGCCAGTCTCTTAAGTACTCCCCAACTTGGGCACACATAGGGTAAGTTCAGTGGAGACTTACTGTCCATCACGGATTATTTAATTTTATATTTTCACTTTTCTTAATAGTTTTCTTCATTCTTTCCATAAGATTTCTGTGGTTACTTCTGAGTACAAAAAGCAGCACACCGTGTTTCACTGTGGTCTCAGCTACCCTGAATGTGGTACTAAATCTGTAAAAGAGTTACAGAAAATTGACAGTCTTACAAGATCTGTTCTTCATGAATATACATAACATACTATTCTGTTCGAGCCTTATTTTTCCTGAGACTCTCAGGAAATTCTTGTTGCCTACATGAAGACTGTATACATTTTTCTAAAGTTTCTTTGTAGGTAAATTTTTTCTATGGTGCTTCTGTTTATGGTGTATTTTCTGTTACTTGGTGTAAGTAATTGTTGATTCTTCCAGACCAACTGGATGATCTTGCTGCCGTGATCTTTGTTTATTCCAGATTTTTGAAGTCTCTTACATGTTTGAATATTTCCTGTCTGTTTCTAAGATTTGTAATTCGAGAATCAAATTGTTACTGTGATCCTTTGCTTTTTATCACTTCTGACTTTTATTCATTTGGCATTGTTGTATATAACTCTAGTGGCTAATATGTACTTCTCCAGATTTTTTTTCTAGTTTTTAAATTCATAGATTTTTAACAATTATTTTTAATTAGAAGATAATTAAATGGTGTGTCAGGCTTATTGTATGAAACAGCTATAAGTATACATATATCTCCTCCCTCATGAACCTCCCTCCCACCCCCGACCTCACCCCTCTAGGTCATCACTGAGCTGATTCCTTGTGTCACCCAGCAACTTCCCCCTCATGCCTGTCGTCCACATGGTAGTGCATATTTGTCCACACCACTCTCTCAATTCGTCTCACTGTCTGCTTCCCCGATGTGTCCACATGCCCGTTCTCTACGTCTGTGTCTCCACGTGATGGGCTCCTTCTTGGTTACTTCTCAGCAGGAACTCCACGAGTATCCTGGCCTTCCTGGCCAGAAGATCTTTGCGAGGGGCTGCCTGGGAGGCACCTGCACTTCCCTCCTCGGGGCCCTGGGCACCTGCATCAGATCCTGCACATGAAGGCCCCTGCATCAGGAGAGCTAGGGACCATGGCTCCCTGAAGCTGCTGGTGATTGCCAGCAGCAGGGGAGCTCGGGAGAGAAACCCTGAGGGGCAGTAGAGTGGGAGGAGGGGGCACTCCTCCTTTGGGGCTTCAGCAGCACTGGCCTGGGCCTCCTGAGTGTCCCCCCGGACCTGGTGGCGTTTCCCACGGGCATGGGACTTGCTCTTGTGCCTCCGAGGCATGGTGACAGCAGGTCAGGGACCGCAGGTGGGAGTGCGGGCAGGAAAGCAGGCAGGAAGGCACCTGGAGGAGGGACAAGGACATGCTGTGAGAACCTTCAGCGAGGAGAGTGGTAGCCACCTCTGAGGGGTCCTCGAGGCCAGTTCTCTAGGACCCACAAGGCTCCTGTTCTCTGGTCCGCCTGTCCCCTGAGACCACTGAGTAGCAACGGAGAGTGAGCCCTGGGGCACTGCAGACAGTCCTGCCTGGGTGTTAAAAGGGGGACCAGTGGGGCTGGCAGGAGAGGCAGGTCCTTTCAGCTGACATTCAGAGTCAGGATGAAAACTGGTGCGAGACACCCCCATATCCGACGCCCCCTCTCCCGGACCCAGCCTGTTCCCTCTCCGGTCTGAAATTGACGCTGCCACCTTCCCTGTCACCCCAGACGAGGAGAGGAGGGCATACTCAGCCCCTCACTGAAGGGTCCCAGGACTATCCCTTCTGCTGTCTCTTGTCTGCCTCTTCACAACAAGGCTCCAAGCTCCCCTCTCAGACCGCCATCCCCTTCCCGATGTTTGGCCGGGGGGAAGCGCTGAGCAGAGGGGAGGTTCCTGAGTGACCCATTTGTCGGGGAGGATGGCCCTCATCCTGACTCTTCCTGAACCCTCACATCCTCACTCTACTGACCAGCTGCCAGCCCCTCAGACCAAAGTCCCCTCTTCTCCGAGTGTCCCGTGTCCGAGGTGGCAGTGAGGGAGCCCCTCAGCCGGATAATCCGCAGCCAAATTGCGGTGAGTGGGGGTTACACATGGCTGCCGTTCTGGTGTATGGAGGCCCTCAGTCCCCTCGAGGGTCCCTCCTTCACTCGACAGGGCTCGTGGCTCTTCCTCTACCGAGCAGAGCTGGGGTCCAGCAGAGCCTGACCGAGGCATTCTTTCCCGAGACCCCCTAGGGGTTAGTGGATGGTCTTGGGGCCTAAGAGCTAGCCTGGATCCTCTGGTCTGAGTGCAGGGGTAGGGTGGCCGGAGGCTGTGCGGCCCCCTCTTTTCAGAAGGAAAAGAAAATGGGGGTACAGAGACGTGTCCCTGCACTCGTAACTCACGTCACCTCCGATCTTCACACCCGATGACACTTCGGACTGCTCCCTCTGGCAACCGTCAACGGCAGTTCTCAGAGATAGCGGCACTATCAAGGATGGCGTCGCTCCCCCAGCGTGCTTAGGAGGACGTCACTTCCTGTCATGCGCATCTGGGCTCCTGGAGGACAGCAAGGGCGGGACCTGGACAGGCCGGGTTCTGGGCGAGCTTCTCACAGGATTGGCACGTGGACTTTACCTTGACTCTTAAGGGGTCCTGGGACGTCCCTGTCCTGAACTGTCAGCTGGCTCACTCCATGCCTCTCACTTGTGTCAGCACTCCCAACAGGAAGAATTGGGGAGCCCAAGCCTAACAGCCTTCCTGGAGCCCATGAGACCAACACCGAAGGCTCTCTTGGGCTCTCTTTGCTATTATAGTAAGCGATGCTCTGTCGTTCTCCATGCCTTGCCTTAACCCCTGTAGATGCTGGGCTACGTCCCATCTGCTGACCTGAGGCCAAGGCTTCATATCGAAGATGTGAACCCCCGAGTCTCCTGGTATGAAGTGTACATACATCTCATCTCGCCATTTATACTGGAGGCTTCCTGGAAATGGCTGCTACAGGTAAGATGAGCTGAGAGGGAAGGATGAGAGACTGTCTTCTGTGGTGTGGAACCCCTCACATCTCACTCAGAAACTTCATTCATATTGACTGCTGACAGGGCCTGGAAATCCTTCCCTTTCTGGTATAAGTCCACCCCTGTCCACAACCATGCTCATACAATTCCAGAAAAGCAAGTGAAGGGCCTCCTTAGCCTGACAGTTCTCACTGTGGGCTGTCAGTCGACTGCAGGGTCATTGATCAAAAGTTCTGAGATGATGTTTGTCGTTTTGTACAATTACTGTGATACTAACTTTTCTCTTTTAGTCCCTGGGTGATAGTCTATTAAGGTGATCATTTAAAGGGCCAGTTCTCATCCACTAGCATTCCCTGGTGGCTCAGACAGTAAAGAATCTGCCTGCGGCCTGGGAGACCTGGGTTCAATCCGTGGGTTGGGAAGACCCCCTGAAGGAGGGCATGGCAACCGAAGCTGGTGGTCTTGCCTGGAGTTTCCCCTTGGACAGAGGAGCCTGGTGGGCTACAGTCCATGGGGTCGCAAAGAGTCGGACACAACTGAGTGACTAAGCACACACACAACAAACTTTGTGTTGGTTATTTTATGATCTGGGCCATGCTGCCACATCCAAGCCAAACTTTGGTGCCCCATGGTCCTGGCATGGGGCCTTGGAGATGCTGCCTCAGATTCCTTCAGTGAAGCAGTGGAGATTCATGATCCCAGGGCAGAGTGGAAGAATCCAGGGCTCAAGTTTAAAGCCTTTTGCAGCTGATCCTGTTGTCTGCTTCCCTTGCAGCCTGCACATCTGTGCCAGTCTCTTAAGTACTCCCCAACTTGGGCACACATAGGGTAAGTTCAGTGGAGACTTACTGTCCATCACGGATTATTTAATTTTATATTTTCACTTTTCTTAATAGTTTTCTTCATTCTTTCCATAAGATTTCTGTGGTTACTTCTGAGTACAAAAAGCAGCACACCGTGTTTCACTGTGGTCTCAGCTACCCTGAATGTGGTAGTAAATCTGTAAAAGAGTTACAGAAAATTGACAGTCTTACAAGATCTGTTCTTCATGAATATACATAACATACTATTCTGTTCGAGCCTTATTTTTCCTGAGACTCTCAGGAAATTCTTGTTGCCTACATGAAGACTGTATACATTTTTCTAAAGTTTCTTTGTAGGTAAATTTTTTCTATGGTGCTTCTGTATATGGTGTATTTTCTGTTACTTGGTGTAAGTAATTGTTGATTCTTCCAGACCAACTGGATGATCTTGCTGCCGTGATCTTTGTTTATTCCAGATTTTTGAAGTCTCTTACATGTTTGAATATTTTCTGTCTTGTTTTCTAAGATTTGTAATTCGAGAATCAAATTGTTACTGTGATCTTTTGCTTTTTATCACTTCTGACTTTTATTCATTTGGCATTGTTGTATATAACTCTAGTGGCTATATGTACTTCTCCAGATTTTTTTTCTAGTTTTTAAATTCATAGATTTTTTAACAATTATTTTTAATTAGAAGATAATTAAATGGTGTGTCAGGCTTCTTGTATGAAACAGCTATAAGTATACATATATCTCCTCCCTCATGAACCTCCCTCCCACCCCCGACCTCACCCCTCTAGGTCATCACTGAGCTGATTCCTTGTGTCACCCAGCAACTTCCCCCTCATGCCTGTCGTCCACATGGTAGTGCATATTTGTCCACACCACTCTCTCAATTCGTCTCACTGTCTGCTTCCCCCGATGTGTCCACATGCCCGTTCTCTACGTCTGTGTCTCCATTCTTGCCCTGCAAATAGATTTATAACTACCCTTTTGTGATCTTTCTTTCTCATTCTCTTATTAGTATATTTTGCAGATAGAAGTTTTTAATATTAACAAGGTTCAGCTTATTATTTTCTTTCATGGACTGTGCTTTTGGTGTTGAGCCTAAAATCTCATTACCAAACTTATGTTTTGCCCCCGTGTTATCTTCTAGATTTTCTTGCCTATTGCATATGGCATGTAGAATCCTAGTACCTGACCAGCGATCAAACCTCTTCCCCCAGCAGTGCAAGTGTTGAGTCTTAAACACTGGACTGCCAGGGATGTCCCTGCAGTTTCTTTTAAATTGTGAGTATTTCATTTAGGTCTGTGATTCCCTTTGAGTTAATTATTTTGAAAGGTTTAGAGTTTGTATGTGGATTCATTTTTCTTAGATATGGATGTCTAGTTATCCCAGGACTGTAAGTTTAAAGGACTGTCGTTTTCCATTGAATTGCCTTTGCGCCTTTGTTAAAAGTCGGTTGAGTGTTTGGGGTGTCTGTTTCTAGATTTTCTGTTCTGTGCCATTGATCTGTCTATTGTTCTGTTAATAGCATACAGTCTTGAGTATTGTAGCTTTAAAGCAAGTTTTGAAATCCCGTAATATCAATTCTCTAACTTTGACCTTTCATATTGACTTCAGTGGGTATTATGGATCATTTCATTTTTGACGTAAAATTTAAGTTGGTGGCTGCTATCTACAAGCTATCTTGCTGGAATTTTAAACAGAATTGCATTATCTAGGTTAAGTTGGAAATAAGTGACATCTCAACAATACAGCATCTCCCTATCTATGAACATGGCGTGTCTATGTATATAGATCTTCTTTAAGTTTTTTCAGTGCAGTTTATGAGTTTTACTCATGTAAATCTTATACATATTTTTGAAGAATTATTTCTAATATATTTTGGTGCTAATGTGAATGGTGTTAGGTTTTTATTTGCAATTTCCATCTCTTTATTGGAAAAGAATTGACTATTATGTATTAACCTTATTAATATATTAATTATATAGTAGTTATATATTGATAATATATTAACCTTATTAACATATAGTCCTGGCTTACTAATGCCAGGAGTTTTCTTATTGTTGATGATTATAATTCCATTTTTCCCTTCCAAATATCTGTATCTTTTGCTTCCTTCTCTTATCTCACTGCATTGGCTAGGACTTTCACTACAGTGTTGAATAGGCATGGTGAGAAGGGATATCCTCGCCTTCTTCCTCACCTTAGTGTGACAGCATCTGTCTTCTCACTATAAAGTATGATGTTTTACCTGTATTTTCAGATGTTGTATATGAAGCTGAGGAAATGCCTGTCTGTATCTAGTTTGCTGAGAATTTTTATGATGAATGGGTGTTGGATTTTATCAGATGATTTTTTTTCCTTCATCTGTTGATCTCATCTTGTGATTATCTTCCTTAGAATATTGTTATTATGATTTGTGATTACTGATTTTCAAATGTTGCACATCTAAAATGCATCCTACTTAGCTATAGTATGTAATTCCTTCTATGAATTGTTAGGTTTCTTTTCTTATATTTTGTTGGGGATTTGGCTTCTATGTTCATGAGAGGCATTTGTGTTCAATTTTTTTCTCTTAATTTCATCTGATTTTGATATTCGAGTGTAATACTCACCTCACAGAAAAGGAATTAGGAGGTGTTCCTTTTGCTTCTATTTTCTGGGAGAGACTGTAGAGAATTGTTATCATTTCTTCCTTAAATTTTTGTTAGAATTCATCAGTGGAAACATCTGGGTCTGTTAGTGTCTTTATTGGAAGGTTATTAGTTATAGATTAATTCTCTTTAATAGATACAGACCAATTCAGAGTATCTATTTTTCTTTGTGAAAGTGGTGCTAAGTTATACCTTCAAGCAATTTCTCAATGGAACCTTCCTTTTTGTAGGCACAGAGTTGTTTATAATATTCACTCATTATCCTTTTAATGACTATGGAATCAGTAGTAATGGCCCCTCCTTCATTTCTACTATTAGTAATGTAATTTGTGTTTTTTCTCTTTGTTCTTCTTTAGCCTGGGGAGAATTTTATGTTCTTTTTATTTTGTATCTTTAAAGAAACTTCTTTGGGTTTTGTTTTTTTCTGCATTGCCTTCCTTTTTTCAGTGTCATTGGTTTCCGCTTTGATTTATTCTTCCTCTGCTTTTTCTTTTCTTTCACAGGTTTACTAGTATAGAAGCTTAAGTTATTAATTGTAGGTTTTTTTGTTATAGACACTCAATACTGTGTATACCTCTTTACTGATTTTGCTGTTATCACACACCTTCTGATAAGTTGTAATTTTGTTTTCATTTTGTAAAAATATTTTAAAATTTCTCATTAGGTTTTATCTTTGGCCCATGTGTTATTTAGATGTTTATTGTTTAGTCTGCAAATTATCTTTAATTTTCCTGCTGACTTTTTGTTATCAATTTCTAGTTTATTTCCGTCACACTTTTCTTGTAATCATGAGGGTTTTTTCTTTTTCTTTTTTTTTGATCTTTGTTTTAAATAGACAGTCTCAATAAAGGAAGATGAGGGGCTTATGCCAGATGTTGGCTGGAACTGATTCCTTTGGCAGCCTTGAAATTTTCTAAACAGGAACTCAGGGGTAGCTGAATTGTCCTAGAACGTGGCCTTAGGTTGCTGCTAGAAACCATGCTAGAGGTCAGTCAAGGTTCTTAATGTAAATGTTTGGACAGAGTTGTTCATGCCAATAGTTTTTGCAGTTCTCTGTTCCTAAGCTCAGCTTGCAGTTCCAGGACACATTGCCCTTTTTATAGGTAAAGTCTGCTTGAGAACCCCAGAAGGGAGGTGATCGCCCACAGTGTAAGGTTGGGGTGTGGTGAGTTATGCCAAAAATCTAGAGAAGGATGCTGACTCCCCCAGTTTTGGCCCCTGATGCAGTTCTGGTCCCGGAACCACACTGGGATTAAGAATGTGTGGGAGGGAATTGGGCTCGAGGACTTACAGAGAAGAAACTCACCCAGTCAAGTCCATGATTATCTGTCCAGTCTTAATTTGAACATCATGCAGTCTTCTCGGTTAAACTTCTCACCTCAAAATGGGTAGAGCCATAGAGGAAATGACAAAGGCTGAGAGGAGAAAAGTCTTGGCCTCAGTGGACACCTTCACCATTGGAAATTCTGTGTCTTCCAGGCCTAAGACAGTGTCAGCTGCCACCCAAGTGTTCTTTGGGTATGCACAGCCTGGGGGTACTCCTTGCAGCTCTTAATTGAGGGGAGCCATGACACAGTGGGCTGACCCAGATCTTGCCCTGTGGGTCATGGAAAAAGAACAAAGCAGAGAGTGACAGCAAGCAAATTTTCATGGGAGAGATAGAGCAAAAGTCAGGGGTCTCCAGCCAGCATTTTGGGCAAGACAACTGCAGTTCACTGTGGCAACAATCCTAATTATGGTACCAAATATGTCACGGTGAAAAGAGATTTCCTCAGTGCTTGCTCTTGCAAAGAAAGGGAAGGACTCTGGACTAGTGCACATCAGGGGACTTGTCTGATGAAGGTCACTTTATCAGTCTTGTGAACTTGAGACAATTGCAAGTTATCCATCTATAAATGGAGTCTGCTAAATCCTATCCTGCATGAATGCTGGAATGCATGTACTACATATAAAGCAGAGTCATACTTATTAAGAAACACTCGTCTTTAATTTAACAGAAGTTATGATTATTATGAACATCCAAAATACCCCCTTCCTATCTGAGGTTATTTTTATCCAGTGGATAGCACAGACTATGCAGTGCACTGGGACAAAAGATATAAATACTCTTAAATGAGCCAAATTAAGGCAAAATATATATATTTTTTTAAACAAAAAAAAATGGTTAGAGGAAATAAGGCAGGCTACAAATTAACAGCTTTTTCCTTTATATTTGCTTAATTGCTTTGGTTTCTCAATACTTTCTGTGGTCACATTTCACATTACCAAGAAAATCTCTCTTTTAGCGACATATTACCTACTTCCAGATCATAAAGACAATACAGATGGTTCATCAATTTCTTTTCAGTTCAGTTCAGTCGCTCAGTTGTGTACCACTCTTTGAGACTCCATGAATGGAAGCACACCAGGCCTCCCTGTCCATCACCAACTCCCGGAGTTCACTGAGACTCACATCGATTGATTCAGTGATTCGATCCAGCCATCTCATCCTCTGTCGTCCCTTTATATTCCTGCCCCCAATCCTTCCCAGCATCAGAGTCTTTTCCAATGAGTCAACTCTTCGCATGAGGTGGCCAAAGTACTGGAGTTTCAGCTTTAGCATCAGTCCTTCCAAAGAAATCCCAGGGCTGATCTCCTTCAGAATGGACTGGTTGGATCTCCATGCAGTCCTAGGGACTCTCAAGAGTCTTCTCCAACACCACAGTTCAAAAGCATCAGTTCTTCAGCGCTCAGCTTTCTTCACAGTCCAACTCTCACATCCATACATGACCAGTGGAAAAACCAAACCCTTGACTAGATGGACCTTTGTTGGCAAAGTAATGTCTCTGCTTTTCAATATGCTGTCTAGGTTGGTCATAACTTTTCTTCCAAAGAGTAAGTGTCTTTTAATTTCATGGCTGCTAGTCACCATCTGCAGTGATTTTGGAGCCCAGAAAAATAAAGTCTGACACTGTTTCCACTGTTTCCCCATCTATTTCCCATGAAGTGATGGGACCAGATGCCATGATCTTCGTTTTCTGAATGTTCAGTTTTAAGTCAACTTATTCACTCTCCTCTTTCACCTTCAGCAAGAGGCTTTTTAGTTCCTCTTCACTTTCTGCCATCAGGGTGGTGTCATCTGCATATCTGAGGTTATTGATATTTCTCCCGGCAATCTTGATTCCAGCTTGTGCTTCTTCCAGCCCAGCGTTTCTCATGATGTACTCTGCATATAAGTTAATAGGTAAATAAGCAGGGTGACAATATACAGCCTTGACGTACTCCTTTTCCTATTTGGATCCAGTCTGTTGTTCCATGTCCAGTTCTAACGCTTGCTTCCTGACCTGCATACAAATTTCTCAAGAGGCATGTCAGGTTTCTTTTACATCTACCAAAACTGTAACTTGAAAATCCTAAAACAGCAATAAATAAAACTGGAATATCATTACCAAATCAGTATTCTAAAGAAATGGAATCTTGTAGAAGTAAAAATATTCGATAAAAATGAAATAGATAATATGCAGAAGTTACTAGTTTAAATCAGGAAGAAAATAGAGATCTAAACTTGGTTTTCTCGACCCCTACTAACCTGCACTATCTAGGAGCTTGACTACCCTTTGAGAAAATTCTGTTCCAGTGTCATCTTACCTTGTTTAGATGGTGAACAACATATTCAATATGTTCAGTGTGTTTTACATATACCCAACCTGTGGCTTTCAAAACTTTAAAACAGCAAACAATGTGATTTATATAATTAATCCATTTGTATTCTGAAGCACAAGAAAACTTATGAAAAGTAATTAACATTTGAAAATACTGAACTCCTCCCTTCATCTCCTTAATCTAATTTAATCAACTTTCACTAGATATTTCTCCTATGGATAAAGGAAAAATGACATATATTTTTAAAAATGAGTTGCACTTAAACTCCTTTACTACATAAAACAGTAAAGAACATACCAGTTTTGTTCCCTCCACCCTAGTACTCTCTACTGTTTAGGATCTTGACAGCTCTGTTCCAAAACAAAAGGGAAGAAAGTGTCTGGGCCTCCCTCCCTAGATGTGGGAGGAGCTGTAGGACTTGGCCCTGGAAGGGGCACTGGCTTCAGCCATTGTTGGAGCCCTGGCCACAACTCTCAGCCCTGCTCTCTCCGCCTGATCTCTCAGACCCTCATCATAGAGGTCTGGGAAGGAAGTCTGGACAATATCTTGGATCTTCGCCAGCACTTCCAACACCTTCATCTTATTAGTTTCAAACAAGCTCTCGGGCCCCACAGGAACTCGTAGTGTGGAAGATTGACATTGGGTACCTGTCAGTACCTCAGGTACTTTTTCTGCACCAGATGTTTGGTGATAAGCCTTCTGGGCTCCCCAAAGATCCAGTGCCTCCTCCCAGTATAGACCCCCAACACACTGAGGAATTCCCAGACCTCCTCCCTGGTGGCCCGGTTACCCTTCATGAAGATAATGCCCAGGAGCACCATGAGAAAACCCGATTTGGGCAGACTCCCCTCATCACTCAGACCTTCATCGCCCCCGAGGTTCAGCTTGTTGATGAGGGCATAGATGTTTCTGCTATGGTTGACTTCCGTCAGCTCCAGGCCAAATACCAGCTCCATGTGCTTAGAGGCTCTCCTGAGGATCTCAGGGATGTGCTGCCTATACTTGCTGCCAACGACCTTCAGCAGGGCGTGCTGCGAGATGGGCTCCTTCTTGGTGTACTTCTCCAGGAGGAAGTCCACCAGCATGCTGGCCTTCCTGGTCAGAAGATCTATGCGAGGGCTCTGAGTGGCAGGGGCTGCCTGGGAGGCACCTGCACTTTCCTCCTCTGGGCCCTGGGCACCTTCATCAGATCCTGCACAGGAAGGCCCTGCATCAGGAGAGCTACAGGCCATAGCTCCCTGAAGCTCCTGGTGATTTCCAGTAGCAGGGGAGCTGGGGGAGAACCCTGAGGGACAGACGAGGGGGAGGAGGGGCACTCCTCTTTGGGGGCTGCAGCAGCACTGGACTGGGCCTCTTGGGGACACTGAGTGTCCCCCTGACCTGGTGACATTTCACACTGGCATGGTACTTGTTTTTGTGCATTCGAGGCATGGTGACACAGGTTATGGATCACAGGCGCATTCGGGCAGGGGGCAGGCAAGGAGGGCACCTAGAGGAAGAACAAGCAGATGTTGTGAGCAACTTCAGTGAGGAGATTCCTCCCTGGCTTGAACCAAATCCGCCTCTGAGCAGTCCTTGAGGCCAGTGCTCTAGGACCCACAAGTCTTGTGTTCTCCTGGTGAGCCCCTCCCTTGAGACCACTGAGTAGGAAGTGAGAGTGATCACTGGGGTGCAGCCAGACAACCCTGCCTCGGTGTTAAGAGGGAGGCCTGTGGGAGCTGGCAGGGGAGGCAGGTCCTTTCAGTTCACATTTCAGAGTCATGATGACAACTGGGGCAAGACTCCCTCATATCTCCGCCGCCCCCAAACTCACCCACCCTGTTCCCTCTCTTGCTTTGAAGTTGACGCTGCCACCTTCCCTGTCACCCCAGATGATGAGAGGAGGGAATGTTCAGGCCCCCAGTGAAGGAGGCGGGGACCCGCCCTTCTGCTGTCTAAAAGCTGCCCCTTCACAACCAAGCTGCAGCCTCCCCTGACAGACCACCACCCCTGTCCCCATGTTTGGCTGGGAGGAAGTGCTGGCCACAGGGGAGGGTCCTGAGTCGGCCGTGTGGTGCGGAGGATGGTCATTACCCTGAATCCCCCCGAGCCCTGACATCCTCCCTCTGCTGACCAGTTGCCAGCCCTTCTGAACGAGGTCCCCTGTTCCCTGAGCATCCCGTGTCGGTGATCGCAGTCAGGGAGCCTTCAGCCTTTAGAACTGCCCAGATGCTGACTGGTTGCATTCTGGCCAAGTCACCCTGGGTAAGGGGTTAGGGGTGGCCGCCAATCTAAGGTGTGGAGACACTCAGTCCCCCCACAGGTCCTTCCTTCACTTCACAGGATCCCGGACTTCCCTCTACTGAACAGAGCCAGGGTCCAGCAACCCCACACCCAGATCCACCACCCCTCGACCCAGGTTATGTCCCGAGAACCGACGTGCATAACAGATGGACATTGGACCTAAGATCCTGGTCTGAGCGTCCAGGCATAGAGCAGGTGCAGGGTTGCTTGGGGGCTGGGAAGTCCCCTCTATTCAGATGGAAAAGGTGTTGGGAGTGCCAGGGCATATCTTTGTAACTAACCAGTGCACTTGTAACTCATGTCACCTCCAACTTGGACCCCTGGTGAGACCTCGGACTCCTCCCTCTGGTCACAACCACAGCAGCTCTCAAAGATAGCAGCCCTCTCAAAGATGGCATCGCACCCCAGTGTGGATAGGGGGCCGTCACTTCTTATCATGCCCATCTGGGCTCCAGGAAGTCAGCAGGGGCGGGGCCTGGGTGGGCGGGGTTCTGAGGGAGTTTCAGGCAAGAGGGGGGATGTGGTCCCTTCGACTCAGTGGCTCCTGGGACGTCCCTACTGATCTCAGTCAACTGGCCTCACTCCTTGCCTCTCACTTCTCCCAGTAAACCAAGCAGGAAGAATTTGGGAGCCCGAGCCTGACAGCCTTTCTGGAGCTGCTGAGACAGACAGTGAGGGCACTCTGGGGCTCCTTCTTGTGTGCTGAGCGATGCTCTCTGTTCTCTGTCCCTGTCTTCCTCTGACCTTAATGGTGCATTATGTCCCATCTGCTGTCCTAAGGGCAAGACCTCACCTGGAAGATGTCACATCCCCAGACTCCTGGTGAGAAGTGCACCCGCATCTCATTTGGAGGCTTTTGCCTAAGGCTTCCTGGAAATGGCTGCTGCAGGTAAGATAAGTGAGAGGGAAGGATGGGAGAATAACTTCTGTGGTGTGGAACCCCTCACATCTCACTCAGGATCTTTATATTGACTGCAGGCAGAGCCTGGAAACCCTTCCCTTTCTGGTATAAAACCACCCCTGTCCCCAACCATGCCCCACACAATCCCAGCAGAGAAAGTGAAGGGGCTCCTTAGCCTGCCAGTTCTCACTGTGGGCTCTTAGTCGACTGCAGGGGCATTGCTTGAAAGTTCTGAGATGAATTTCTGTCCTTTTGTACAATTACTGTGATACAAGCTTTTCTCTTTTAGTCCATGTGTGACAGTCTCTTAAGCTGATTATTTACAAGGGCCAGTTTCATCCACTAACAAAGTTTGTGCTGATGTTTTCATGACCCTTGGGCCATACTGCCATGTCCATCCCAAACTTTGGTGCCCCATGATCCTGGCATGGGGCTCTGAGATGCTGCCTCAGGTTCCTTCTGTGAAGCAGTAGAGGTTCATGGTCCCACGGCCCAGTGGAAGAATCAACTGCTCCAGTTTAAAGCCTTTTCCAGCTAATCCTGTTGTCTGTTTCCTTTGTGGCCTGCACACCTGTGTCAGCCTCAGAGTACTCCCCGACCTGGGTACTCACAGGGTCAAGTTCAATGGAGACTTATTGTTCCTCAGGGATTATTTAGTTTTGTGTTCTTGCTTTTGTTAGTAGTTGTCTTTATTCCTTGTATTAGTTTTCCATGGTTTGTTCTGAGTACAGGAAACAGCAGCCCATGTGTGATTGTGGTCTCAACTACTCCCAGTTTGGTACTAAATCTGTAAAGGATTTCAGGAAAATTGACAGTATTACAGTATGTCCTCCTCGTGTATATACCTAAGATACTGTTTGAGACTTCTTTGCCGAAGTGTCTCAGGAAATTCTTGTTTCCTCCAGGTAGACTGGATACATTTTTCTAAGGTTTCTTTGTAGGTACGTTTTTTATATGGTTGCTTTTGTTTATGGTGTATTTTCTATTACATGATCCAAGTAACTGTTGATTCTTCCAGACCAGTCTCTTGATTTTGCTGTGTTGATCTTTTTTATGCCAGATTTCTGAAGTTCGTTATATGTGTCAATATATTCTGTGCCTGTTTCTAAGAATTTTAGTTCAAGGATCAAATACTTAGTGTAATATTTTGCTTCTTACTATTGCTGATTTTATTAATTTTGCTTTGGTGCATATAACTCTGTACTGGCTGTGTGTTCTTATCCATATTTTTTTCTAGTTTTTAAATTAGTAGACTTAAAAACTTGTTTTAATTGACAGATAGTTGCTTTATAATGTTTTGTTATTTTCTGCTATGCAACCGAATGAATCAGCTATAAGTACATATTCCTCCTGCCTCATGAGACTCCCTCCCAGCCCCACACCTCACCCCTCTATTTTGTCACATAGCACCAGGCTGAGCTCCCTGTATTATATAGCAGTTTCCCACTAGCTCTCTACTGTACACTTGGTACAGTATTTTTGTCAGTGCCACTCACAATTCATTCCACCCTGTCCTTCCCTTGCTGTGTCCACATGACCATTCTCTACATCTGTGTCACTATTTCTTCCCTTCAAATAGGTTTATAAGTACCATTTTCTATTTTCCATGTGTATGCATTAATATGCACTCTTTTTCTGTTTTTGAGTTACTTCACTCTGTTTACAGGCTCTAAGTGCATCCACCTCACTACAAGTGACTTAAATTCATTCCTTTTTATTGCTAATATTTCACTGTATGGAGAGGCAATGGTAACCCACTCCAGTACGCTTGCCTGGAAAATCCCATGGACGGAGGAGCCTGGTAGGCTCTGGTCGATGAGGTCATTAAGAGTCGGACACGACTGAGCGACTTCACTTTCCCTTTTCACTTTCATGCATGGGAGAAGAAAATGGAAGCCCACTCCAGTGTTCTTTCCTGAAGGATCCCAAAGATGGGGGAGCCTGGTGGGCTGCCGTCTATGGGGTCACACAGAGTTGGACAGGACTGAAGCGACTTAGCAGCATCAGCAGCATTCCTTTGTATATGTCTATCATAACTTCTTTATCCATTCATCTCAGTTGAAATCTAGGTTGTTTCCATGTCCTGGCTATTGTAAATAGTGCTGCAATGAACTTTGGATACAGGTGTCTTTAAAGTTATTCCTTTCTCAGTGTATATGCACAGTATTTCTATTGCTGGGTTATATGATAGCTTTAATCCTAGGTTTTAAAGGAATCTCCCTACTGTTCTGCATCATGGCTATATCAATTTCCATTTCCACCAACAGTGGAAGAGAGTTCCGTTTTCTCTAAGCTCTCTGTAGCATTTACTGCTTGCACAATTTTTGATGATGGCCATTCTGACCATTATGAGATGACACCTTAGTGTAATTTTGATTTGCATTTCTCTCATGATGGGCAGTGTTGTGCATCTTTTCATGTGTTTGCTGACCCTCTGTATTTCTTTTTTAAAAGAACAGATTGAGGATTAGAAAAAGGTCAGCAGATAGTATAGACAGTTCCCATCCAGCCACTCTTCCTCCACTTGGTATCCTCTGTTATTAACATCTTGTATTGGTTCAATGGATACGAGTTCATTTGTCACAATGGATCTACTAATATCAATACGTTATTATTAACTATTGTCCATTGTTTACAATGTATTTTACTTTATGTGTTTTACAGTTCTTTAGTGTTCGACAAATGTGTATTTTGTACTCCGCCAACACGGTGTCATGCAGAGGAGTTTGAATCCCCCATGGATCTCCCATGCTCCACCTGTCCATCCCTCAAAACCTCACTTGGAAGCCCTGACAACTACTGAACTTTTTACTCTTTCTAAAGGTTTGCATTTTCCAGAATATAGTATTGATGGCAGCATACAGTGTGTAGGCTTTTTATACTGGCTCCTTCAGCTAATCAATATACATTGAATTGTCTGTTTATCTTTTTATGGTTTGAAATGTTTTCTGCCAGGACTGAATAGCATTCCATGTAGCTTACCATAGTTTGTTTATGCACTCATCTACTGAAGGTCATCTTTGGTCATTTCAGTTTTTGGCAGCTATGAATTTGTCTGCTATTAACATTTGTTTGAAGGTTTTTGCATGTGCATAAGTTTTTGGCTCTTTTGAGTAAATACCTTAGCGTTCATTTGCTAGATCATATGATAGGACTATGTTTAGTTTAAAAGAAATTGCCAGTTTCCAAATTATTTGTATCACTGCATTGTCTATTTTTTTAATTTACATGTGTTTATTTTAATTGGAGGCTAATTACTTTACAATATTGTATTGATTTTGCCATACATCAACATGAATCCGCCATGGGTGTACACATGTTCCTTATCCTGAACCCCCCTCCCACCTCCCTTCCCTTACCATCCCTCTGGCTCATCCCAGTGCAGCAATGAGTTAGAGTTCCTATTTGTCCACATCCTTGCCAGCATTTAGTATCGAGAGGTGTTTGTTTTTGTGTTAGCCCTATTAATAGGTATCTCGTTGTTGTTTTGATCTGAAATTCCCTGAAGACATGGGAAATAGATCATCTTTTCATATGCTATTTACCATCTGTTTATATTCTTCGGTGAGATGTCTATTCAACAGTTTTAAGCATTTTTAAATTAACTTCATTATTTTCTTATTGTTGAGTTTTAAGCGTTCATTGTGTATTTTTGCTACATGTTTATTATCAGATACATGTCTTACAATTCTTTCTTCACAGTTTGCAACTTAGCTTTTCATTCTCATAATAGTATCTTGGTGTGAATTTTTTTTTCTCTTAATTTCTTTTTCTGGTTTTGAAATTAAAATGTAATTCTGGTCTCATGGAAGGAATGAGGAAGGGTGCCCTTTGTTTCTTGTTTCTGGAAGACATTTTAAAGAATTGTTATCACTTCTTCCTTAAATTTTTGTTAGATTTCATCAGTGGAATCATCTGGGCCTGTCGCTGTCTTAATTAGAAGCTTATTACTTACAGATTAAATTTATATAATAGATGCAGACCTTATCAATTTCTCAGTTTTACTTGCAAAATTTTGATAAATTACATCCTCCAGCAATTTCTCAATTTAATCTTTATATTTGTAGGCATAGAGTTGTTTATAATATTCATTTATTATCCTTTTAATGTCCGTGATATCAGTAGTCATGGCCCTTCTTTCATTTCCACAATTTGCAATTTAATTTGTGTGTTCTCGGTTTTCTTGATTAGAAATTTCATCTAAGCAAGATGAAATTTGATTATTCTCTGCTGAGAATTTCATCCTTTCTTGTTCCAGAGAAACAGCTTCTGGTTTTGTTGTTTTTGTCTATTGTCTTCCTTTTTCCAGTGCTGTAGATTGCTCCTTTATTTCTTTTTCATTTGCTTCTTTCTTTTTTTCACAAGTTTACTAAGAATATTGATTATGAATTTTAAGGTTTCTTATACAGGTGTTCAATGCTGTATATATATATCTACAGATTTTGCTATATGCCACAGCTTCTGATAAATTGTAATTTTGTTTTCATTTAGTTGAAAATATTTTAAAATTTCTCATTAGATTTTCTCTTTGACCCGAGTGTTATTTAGAAATATATTGTTTAATCTCCAAGTACTGTCAATTTTACTGCTTTTTATTGTCAGTATCTAGTTTCTTTCCATCACAGTGTGATAACATTCTTTGTATGATTTCTGTTCTTTCAAGTTTGATGATGTGAGTTTTACAGCATAGCATGTGATCTACTTTGATGTATGTTCCATGTGAATTTGAAAACAGTGTGTTTTCTGCTGTTGTTAAATATTCTATAGGCGTCATTTAGATCCAATTATTATTATTATTATTTAGATCTAATTATTATTAATTATTGGTGCTTTTCAGTTCAGCTACACCTTACTGATTTCCTGCCTACTAAGTCCGTCAATTCCTAAAGGACATATGTTTGCATCTCCTGGTATAATAGTATTTCTGCATCATCAATCTTTGCCTTGTGTATTTTAGGGTAGTTTTTTTTTTTTTTTTTTTTTGGTCCATACACATTATGGGTTGCTGTAATTTCTTTGAGAATTGACCACTTAATCATTAAGTAATTCCAATCTTTGCTCCTGACTTTCTTGTTCTGAGTACTGCTTTCTCTGAAGTAAATGTAGGTAGTCCAACTTTTTTTTCACTTATAGTAGCACAGTAGCGGAGAAGGCAATGGCACCCCACTCCAGTACTCTTGCCTGGAAAATCCCATGGACGGAGGAGCCTGGTAGGCTGCAGTTCACGGGGTCTCGAAGAGTCGGTTACCACTGAGCGACTTCACTTTCACTTTTCACTTCCATGCATTGGAGAAGGAAATGGCAATCCGCTCCACTGTTCTTGCCTGGAGAATCCCAGGGAGGGGGGAGCCTGGTGGGCTGCCGTCTATGAGGTCGCAGAGTAGGACACGACTGAAGTGACTTAGCAGCAGCAGCAGCAGCTTTGGTCATAGTGATTCTTCCTAAGGCCCGCTTTGCATTCCAGTATGTTTGGCTCTAGGTGAGTGATAACATCATGATTATCTGGGTCATTTAGATTTTTTTGGTATAGTTCTTCTGTGTATTTTTGCCACCTATTCTTGGTATCTTCTGCTTCTGTTAGGTCCATACCATTTCTGTCCTTCATTGTGCCCTTCTTTGCATGAAATATTTCCTTGGTATCTCTAATTTTCTTGAAGAGATCTCTAGTCTTTCTCATTCTGTTGTTTTCTATTTCTTTGCATCCATCACTGAGGAAAGATTGCTTATCTCTCCTTGTTATTCTTTGGAACTCTGCATTCAAATGGATTTATGTTTCCTTTTCTCCTTTGCTTTTCACTTCTCTTCTTTTCACAGCTAAGTGTAAGGTCTTCTCAGACAGCCATTTTGCTTTTTTGCATTTCTTTTTCTTGGGGATGGTCTTGCTCCCTCTCTCTTGTACAATGTCATGAACGTCTGTCCATAGTTCTTGAGGCACCCTGTCTATTAGATCCAATCCCTTAAGTCTATTTCTCACTTCCACTGTATAATTGTAAGGGATTTGATTTAGGTGATACCTGAATGGTCTAGTGCTTTCCCCTACTTTCTTTTAAGTAGGGTAAATTGGTAAATTTACCATTGCTAAATTGGTTTCAGAGTAAATTGGAAGTGGTCAAACAGGAGATTTTGGGGGGCTCCAAAATCACTGCAGATGGTGATTGCAGCCATGAAATTAAAAGACGCTTACTCCTTCGAAGGAAAGTTATGACCAACCTAGATAGCATATTCAAAAGCAGAGACATTACTTTGCCAACAAAGGTCCATCTGGTCAAGGCTATGGTTTTTCCTTTGGTCATGTATGGATATGAGAGTTGGACTGTGAAGAAGGCTGAGCGCCGAAGAATTGATGCTTTTTTGAACTGTGGTGTTGGAGAAGACTCTTGAGAGTCCCTTGGACTGCAAGGAGATCCAACCAGTCCATTCTGAAGGAGATCAGCTGTGGAATTTCTTTGGAAGGAATGATGCTAAAGCTGAAAATCCAGTACTTTGGCCACCTCACGCAAAGAGTAGACTCATTGGAAAAGACTCTGATGCTGGGAGGGATTGGGGGCAGGAGGAGAAGGGGACAACAGAGGATGAGATGGCTGGATGGAATCACTGACTAGATGGACGTGAGTCTGCGTGAACTCCGGGAGTTGGTGATGGACAGGGAAGCCTGGCATGTTGCAATTCATGGGGTTGCAAAGAGTCAGAAACGACTGAGCGACTGAACTGAACTGAAACAGGAGATGGCAAGAGTGAACACTGACATTTTTGGAATCAGTGAACTAAAATGGTCTGGAATGGGTGCATTTAATTCAGATGACCATTATGCCTACTACTGTGGGCAAGAATCTTTTAGAAGAAATGGAGTAGCCATCATAGTCAACAAGAGTCCGAAATGCAGTACTTGGGTCCAATCTCAAAAATTACAGAATGATCTCCATTCGTTTTCAAGGAAAACCATTCAATTCACAGTAATCCAGGTCCATGCCCCAACCATTAATGCTTAAGAAGCTGATGTTAAACAGTTCTCTGAAGACCTACAAGACCTTCTAGAACTAACACCCAAAAAAGATGTCTTTTTCATCACAGGGGACTGGAATGCAAAAGTAGGAAGTCAAGAGATACCTGGTGTAACAGGCAAATTTGGCATTGGATTACCAAACTGAAGTAGGGCACAGGCTAACAGACTTTTGCCAAGAGAAGACACTAGTATTCTCAGAGCAAAAACCTTCCAAGAACACAAGAGAAGGCTGTACACATGGACATTACCAGATGGTCAATACGGAAATCAGATTGATTATATTCTTGGTAGTCAAAGATGGAGAAGCTGTATACAGTCAGCAAAAATAAGACCAGGAGCTGACTGTGGCTCAGATCATGAACTCCTTATTGCAAAATTCAGACCTAAATTGAAGGAACCAGGGAAAACCACTAGACCATTCAGCTATGACCTAAATCAAATCTATTATGATTATACAGTGAAAGTGACAAATAGTTTCAAGGGATTATATCTGATAGACAGAGTGCCTGAACTACTATGGACAGAGGTTCATGACATTGTACAGGAGGCATTGATCAAGATCATCACCAAGAAAAAGAAATGCAAAAAGGCAAAACGGCTGTCTGAGGATGCCTTTAAAATATCTGAGAAAAGAAGAGAAGTGAAAGGCAAAGGAGAAAAGGAAAGATATACCCATTTGAATGCAGACTTCCAAAGAATAGCAAGCAGAGATAAGAAAGGCTTCCTCAGTGATCAGTGCAAAGAAATAGAGGAACACAACAGAATGGGAATGACTAGAGATCTCTTCAAGAAAATTAGAGATACCAGGAGAATATTTCATGCAAAGATGGCACAATAAAGGAAGAAATGGAATGGACCTAAGAGAAGCAGAAGATGTTAAGCAGTGGTGGCAAGAAAACTTTAAAAGAACTATACAAAAAAGATCTTCATTACCCAGATAATCATGATGATGTGATCACTCACCTAGAGCCAAACATCCTGGAATGTGAAGTCAAGTGGGCCTTAGGAAGCATCACTATGGATAAAGCTAGTGGAGGTGATGGAATTCCAGTTGAACTATTTCAAAAGATGATGCTGTGAAAGTGCACACTCAATATGATGTCAGCAAATTTGGAAAACTCAGCCGTGGCCACAGGACTGGAAAAGGCAAGGTTTTATTCCAGTCCCAAAGAGAAGCAGTGTCAAAGAATGCTCAAACTACCACACAATTGCACTCATCTCACACGCTAGTAAATTAATGCTCAAAATTTTCCAAGCCAGGCTTCAACACTATGGGAACCATGAACGTCCACATGTTCCAGGTGAATTGAGAAAACGCAGAGGAATCAGAGATCAAATTGCCAAATTTTAGTGGATCATAGAAAAGCACGAGAGTTTGTGAAAAACATCTGCTTCTGCTTTATTGACTATGACAAAGCCTTTGACAGTGTGGATCACAATGAACTGTGGAAAATTCTTAAAGAGATGGGAATACCAGACCACCTTACCTGCCTCCTGAGAAACCATATGCAGGTTAAGAAGCAACAGTTAGAACTGGACATGGAACAACAGACTTGTTCCAAATAGGGAAATGAGTACGTCAAAGCCGTACTTATTTGTCCCCCTGCTTATTTAGCTTCTATGCATCATACATCATGCAAAATTGTAGGCTGGATGAAGCACTAGTTGGAATCAAGATTGCTGGATGAAATATCAATAACATTAGACACACATATGACATTACCCTTATGGAAGAAAATGAAGAAGAACTAAAGAGCCTCTTGATAAAAGTGAAAGAGGAGAGTGAAAAGGTTGGCTTAAAACTCAACATTTAAAAAAGTAATATCATGGATGGCACCAGGTCAGATCACTTCATGGAAAATAGATGGGGAAATAATGGAAACAGTGACAGACTTTTTTGGGGGGCTCCAAAATCACTGTAGATGGTGACTACAGCCATCAAATTTTAAAAGACACTTGTTCCCTGGAAGAAATGCCATGACTAACCTAGACAGCATGTGAGAAAGCAGAGACATTTCCTTGCCAACAAAGGTCTGGCTACTCAAAGCTATGGTTTTTTCAGTAGTCATAAGTTGGACTATAAAGTAAGATGAAAGCTGAAGAATTGATGCTTTTGAACTGTGGTGTTGAACAAGTCTCTTGTGAGTCCTTGAACTGCAAGGAGATCAAACCAGTCAATCCTAAAGGAAATCAGTCCTAAATAGCTGAAGCTGAAACTCCAATACTTTGGCCACCTGATGCGAAGAACTGACTCAGTGGAAAAGACCCTGATGGTGGGAAATATAGAAGGCAGGACGAGATGGGGCCAACAGAGAATGCGATGTTTGGATGGCATTACTGATTAAATGGATGTGAGTTTGAGAAGGTCCAGGAGTGAGTAGGTGATGGACAGGGAAGCCTGGCATGCTGCAGTCCATGGGGTCGCAAAGAGAGAGGCACAACTGAGCAATTGAACTGAACTGCTGGCTGGCTCCACCAGTTCTCGCTCAGGCTCCTCGTTTGACTCCTGGGAAGACCTATATATCCTCCCTGTCTTCACTATTACTGTCCTCACTTTTCTGTCACCCTAAGTGGGACTGGCAGTTGCCTCCATTCAGCCTGACATCTATCCAAGTGTCTGCCAGTACTGACAGCAGGGACAAACTGTAGTTGCCCCATGGTTATGGTTTTCATGTTCCCCTGCATCCTCTGGTCCTCTCCCTAATGACTAGACCACCCGGAAATTTCCCCTATGCCATGTCAGCCAACCCTATACGTAAGCCCATAGCACCCTCAGTCCCCAGGTGTAGAAGTCCGAGTAGGCCATGTTTACCCACAGGTGTTTTGAAGGGCTTCTGAGAACTAACAGCAGAGGGTAGGATGCTCTGGCCTCCCTTGCCCTGGGGACAGTGACCTCGAGAGTACTGTCTCTCTCAGGGTCTGTGCCTCTTCCCCATATCGACCGGAGTCCTCCCAAGCTGGAAGCAAGTGGGTGACACATCTGGCTACCTCTGCCTGGGGCTCCTAGACTTGAAACGGTGCTGGGGCTGTGTGTCCCTTTCTCCTTTGGGTTGGGGTTCCCCTCGGTCCTCTCTCCAGGTCCTCACACTGATTTCCAATGGCCTAGGGAGGCCTGTCTTCTCATGCTACAGCCTTGAATTCCCTGAGACCACCTCAGAGGATGTGAAGGCTCCCTCGTGGGCATGCCTGCCTGTGGGTCACTCATGGCTGACACTAGGGGAGGGATTCTATGGTGTCCCCACTTTTATAATGTGAGTGGGTCCCTTAGTCCTCATGGTCCTCTGCTTGACTCTTGGCCTGAACTGGAATTCCTCCAGAGGCTGGCCCCTGAGCCCAAGTTCCTCACCTCCTGAGATGGTCTAAATGTGTGGGGTGCATCATGCTGGCATTCCCAAATTTGCCAATGGGAGGTGTCGAGTGGTAGGGCTGTGTTCTAGGTGCAGTCCCTATATCCTCATTTGGAGTCACTAGTTTTCTATTCTGTACTGAGTGAGGCTTCTCCCAGTAGACCAAGTCTCTCACCTCCCTGACACCACTCCCAGTGGAAAGGGGCACTTCAGCCAGAAAGCTTTGTCCTGGACCATGTATGGCTGACATCAGGGCTGGGTCTTCAAAGTCTCCTCTGTTCCGGGCTAAGTAGTCCTCTAGCCCTTCGTTCAGGGATGTCATCCTAACTCCTGACTGGACTCAGACTGCACCCTCCACTCATCTGAGGCTGTGTTCCTCAGAACCAAGGCATTAATTTCTTGGAAGTTCTGGATTGGAAGACAGGATGAGCCAGATGTGTGCAAAGCTATTGGGGTCTTCTGAGGAGCAGAACATTATAGGGCTCCACTCTTCTGGAGTCAGTGGTCCTCAGTCATAGCTCAGGTTTCTTACCTTAACTTCCAGTAGCATAGGGTTAGGGTAAATCCTATCCTGCATGAATGCTGGAATGCATGTACTACATATAAAGCAGTGGCATAGTCTTTAATAAGTATAGGTCTGTAATAACTGCAAGTTATGATTTTTATAAATCCCTGAAATACCACCTACCCATCTGAGTTTATTTTTAATCTGTGAAGATAGCAGAGAATATGCAGTGAATTAGGACAAAAGAAACAAATATTCTTAAATTAGCTAAATAAGTCAAAGTTTTTTTTTTATTTTTACTAATAGAAAGTTTAAAAGAAATAAGGTAAACAACAACTTAAAGACATTTTCCTCCACTTCTTTTTGTTTGTCAGTATTTTCTGTGGTCGTCTTTTGCATTACCCTGAAAATCTCTCCTTCCGTGCCCTGTTACCTACTTCCAGATCATGGAGACAATAAAGATGGTTTGTGAATCTCTTTTACATCTACCGAAACTGTACCTTTAAAACTCTTAAAACAGCAATAAATGTAACAGCAATATCATTACCCAATTAATATTCTGAACAAAAACAAACTTAGAAGTTAAAACATTTGGAGAAAAGGAAATAAATAATGTGTAGAAGTTAGTCATGTAAAACAGTAATGAGATCTAAACTTGGTTTGCTTCACCCCTACTACCTTTCACTCTTTAGAAGCTTGACTACTCTTCAAGAAAATTCTGTTCCAAAGTCATGTTACCTTGTTTGGATTGTGAACAATCTATTCAGTACTTCCAATGTGTTTTACAAATACCCAGACTGTGGCTTTCAAAACTTTAAAAGAGCAAAGACCTATAATTTATATGATCCATACATTTGTATTCTGAAGCACAATAAACCTTATCAAAAGTAGTAGCATTACAAAATACTTACCACCTCCCTCATCTCTTTACCTATCTACTTTAAATCATCTTTCACTAGATATTTCTCCTATGGATAAAGGGGGAAAGATACATATTTTGTTAAAATGAACTGCAGGTAAACTCCCTTTCTACTTAAAACTGTAGGAACACATAGGTATTGTTCCCTCCACCCCTACTACTCTGCATTATTTAGGAGCTAGATTGCTCTGTTCCAACACAAAGGGAACAAAGTGCCCTGGCCTCCCTCCTTAGATGTGGGAGGAGCTGCAGGACTTGGCCCTGGGAGGGGCACTGGCCTCAGCCATAGCTGGATGCTGCATCGCAACTCTCAGCCCTGCTCTCTCTGCCTGATCTCTCAGAGCCTCATCATAGAGGTCTCGGAAGTAACTAGGGACCGTATCATGGGTCTTGGCCAGAACCTCCAGCACTTTCATCTTACTGGTCTCAGCACAAGCTCTTGGGTCCCACAGGAACTCATAGTGTGGACGATCACTATTGGGCACCTGGAGGTACTTCAGGTACTTCTGCACCAGCTCTTTGGTGATGAGCCTTCTGGGCTCTCCAAAGATCAGGTGCTTCCTCCCAGCATAGACCCCGAACACACTGAGGAATTCCCAGACCTCCTTGGTGGCCTGGTTCCCCTTCATGAAAATGAACCCCAGGAGCGCCATGAGGAGACTGGACTTGGGCGGCCCCTTCTCATCACTTGGACCTTCATCACCCCCGAGGCTGAGCTTGCTGATGAGGACATAAATGTTCCTGCTGTGGTCCACTTCCTTCAGCTCCAGGCCAAACACCAGCTCCATGCACTCAAAGGCTCTCCTGAGGATCTCAGGGAAGTGCTGCCTGTACTTCCTGTTGATGACCGTCAGCAGGGCGTTCTGTCATGGGCTCCTTCGTGCCGTACTTCTCCAGCAGGAACTCCACCAGCATGCTGGCCTTCCTGGTCAGAGGATCATTGAGAATGCTCTGAGTGGCCAGGGCTGCCTGGGAGGCACCTGCACTTTCTTCCTCTGGGCCCTGGGCTCCTTCATCAGATCCTGCACAGGAAGCCCCTGCATCAGGAGAGCTAGTGGCCAAGGCTCCCTGAAGCTTCTGGCTTTCGCCAGCAGCAGGGGAGCTCGGGGGAGAACCCTGAGGGCCAGAAGAGGGAGAAGAGGGGCCCTCCTCTTCTGCGGCTGCAGCAGCACTGTTCTTGGCCTCCTGGGGACACTGAGTGTCCCTCTGGATCTGGTGGCGTTTCACACGGGCATGGTACTTATTGTTGTGCCTCCGAGGCATGAGGACACAGGTCTCAGACTGCAGGCGGGCATGCAGGCAGGAAGGCCGGCACCAAGGGCACCTAGAGTAAGGACAAGAAGATTCCGTGAGCACCTTCACCCGGAAGAGTCCTCCCCGGCTTGAACCAACGCTGCCTCTGAGGGGTCTTTCAGGCCAGTGCTCTAGAACCACAGGGCTCCTGTTCTCCTGGTGAGCCTATCCCCTAAGACCCCTGAGGAGGATATGAGAGTGAGCACTGGGGCACAGCCAGACAGCCCTGCCTGGGTGTTAGAGGGGAGCCTGTTAGGGCTGGCAGAGGAGGTAGGTTCTCTCAGTTCACATTTAGAATCAGGATGAAAATTGGGACAAGACTCCCCCATATCCGAACCCCACCCCCACCACTCCGCACATACCCTGTTCCCTCTCCTGCTCTGAAGTTGACACTGCCTCCTTTGTTGTCACCCCAGAGGAAGAGAGGAGGGAGTACTCAGCCCTCCACCAAAGGGTCCTGGGATCTGCCCCTCTGCTGTCCGGCGGCTGCCCCTTTACGATCACACCCTAACTTCCCCTAACTGCAGCCCCCCTTCCCTCTGTTTGGCCGGAAGGAAATGCTGAGCACAGGGGAGGGTCCTGAGTGGTCCATGTGATGGGAAGGATGGTCGTCACCCTGACTCCTCCCGAGCCCTGACATCCCCCCTCTGCTGACTGGCTGCCAGCTCCTCGGACCGTGGTCCCCTCCTCGCTGTGTCCCGTGTCCTCGATCACAGTAAGGGAGCCCCTCATTCTTTAGAGCCACCCGGGTGCTGCCCGGATGGTCCGCGTCTGAGTCTCAGTGGTTGGGGTGTTATGTGTAGCCACCGTTCTGGGGCGTGGAGACCCTCAGTCCCCCGAATGTCCCACCTTCACTCCACAGGGCTCGTGGCTCTTACTCTATTGAGCAGAGCCAGAGTCCAGCAGAGCCTGACTGAGGCATTCTTCCCTGACACCCACTAGGGTTAGCAGATGGTCTTGTGGCCTAAGAACTAGGCTGGATCCTCTGGTCTTAGAGCAGGGGCAGGGTGGCCTGAAGTTGTGCGGTCCCCTCTATTTGGCCGGAAAAGGGTTTGGGGGTGTGGAGATGTGTCCCCGCACTAGTAACTCATGTCACCTCCACCTTTGACAACTGATGAGACTTGGGACTCCTCTGTCTGGTCACCGTCCACAGCAGCTCTCAAAGATAACGCAACTCTCACAGATGGTGTCTCACTCCAGCGTGTTTCGGAAGATGTCACTTCCTGTCATGCACATCTGAGCTCCAGGAGGACACCAGGGGCGGGGCCTGGGTGGGTGGGGTTCCAGGGGAGTTTCCTGCAGCATTGGCATGGGAGTTTTCCTTGACTCTTAGGAGGTCCTGGGACGTTACTGTGATGAGCTCAGTCAACTGGCCTCACTCCATGCCTCTCACTTCTGTCAGCAACCCTGGCAGAGAGTGTTGAGGAGTCTGAGCCTAAAAGCCTTCGTGGAGCTCTGGAGACTGAGAGCAAGGGCTCTCTGGGGCCCCTTCTTCTGTGCTGAGTGATGCTCTCTGTTCTTTGTGTCTTCCCTTGACTGCTGTAGGTGCTGGGCTAGGGCCCATCTGCTGACCTGAGAACAAAGCCTCACATGGAAGACATCAAATCCCCAGAGTCCTGGTGTGACGTGCATGTACGTCTCATCTGGACACTTCTGCCTGATGCTTATCTGGACACTTCTGCCTGAGGCTTCCTGGAAATGGCTGAAGCAGGTAAGACGAACTGAGAGTGAAGGATGGGAGACTGTCTTCTGTGGTGTGGAACCCCTCACATGTCACTCAGGATCTTCATATTGACTGCTAGCAAGGCCTGGAAATCCTTCCCTTTCTGGCATGAATCCACCCCTGTCCCCAACCATGGCCCACACAATCCCAGAAGAGTAAGTGAAGGAAGGGGATCCTTCGCCTGACAGTTCTCACTGTGGGCTCTTAGTTGACCACAGGGGCATTGCTCTTAAGTTCTGAGATGAGTTTCTGTCCTTTTGTATAATTACTGTAATACTAGTCTTTCTCTTTTGGTCCCTGTGTGATAGTCTATTAAGGTGACCGTTGAAAAGGCACAGTTGTAATCCACTAACATTCCCTGGTGACTCAGGCGGTGAAGAATCCGCCTGCAATGTGGGAGACCTGGGTTCGATACCAGAGTTGGAAAGATCCCCAGGAGGAAGGCATGGAAACCCAATCCGGTATTCTTGCCTGGAGAATCAAAATGGCCACAGGAGCCTTTCAGGCTATACTCCATGGGGTTGCAAAGTGTTGGACACAGCTGAGCAACTCAGCAAACACACAACAAAGTTTGTGCTGGTTTTTTAATGACCTCTGGGCCATACTGCTACATCCAACCCAAACTTTGGTGCCCCATGGTCCTGGCATGGGGCTCTGAGATGCTGCCTCAGATACCCTCAGTGAAGCAGTAGAGATTCATGGTCCAAGGGCATACTTGAAGAATCAGGGGCTCAACTTTCAAGCCTCTTCCAGCTTATCTTGTTGTCTGCTTCCCTTGGAGGCTGCACACCTATGTCAGCCTCAGAGTACTCCCCAACCTGGGCACTCATATGGCCTAGTTCAATGGAGACCTATTGTCCATCAGGGATTATGTAATTTTGTGTTTTTGCTTTTGTTAATAGTTTTCTTTATTCCTTGTGTAAGTTTTCCATGTGTTTTTTTTTTTTTTTTCCTGGATCCAGGAAATAGCAGCCCATGGTTGATTGGGGTCTTAGCTGCTCTGCATGTGGTATTAAATCTGTAAAGGAGTTAAGGAAAAGTGAGCCTTACAATATCTGCTCCTCCTGAATACACATAACATAGTATTTTGTTTGACACCTGTTTTTCCTAAGGCTCTCAGGGAATTTTTGTTGCTTCCATCTGGGGTGTATACATTGTTTAAGGTTTCTTTGTAGGTATATTTTTTATATGGTTGCTTTTGTTTATGTTGTACTTTCTATTACATGATCTGAGCAATTGTTGATTCTTCCAGAGCAGTCTCTTGACTTTGCTGTGTTGATCTTTTTATACCAGATGTCTGAAGTTCCTTATATTTGTTAATATTTTCTGTGCCTGTTCCCTAAGCATTTTAATCTGAGGATCAAGTTTTTACCATCATCTTCTGCTTTTCATTTTCCTGAATCTTATTTATTTGGCATTTTTGTATATAACTTGGTACTGGCTATGTGTTCTTATCCATAGTTTTTTTTTTTCTATTTTTCAAATTAGTAGAGCTTTAAAAAATTGTTTTAATTGGAGGATAATTGCTTTATAATATTGTGTTAGTTTCTGTTATACAACAGAATGAATCAGCTATAAGTATACATAGATCTTCTGCCTCATTAGCCTTTCTCCCACCCACTCATCTCACCCCTCTACGCTGTCACACAGCACCAGGCTGAGCTCCCTGTATTATATACAATTTTGCACTTGCTGTCTGTGGTACACATGGTACTCTATATTTGTCAGTGCCACTCTCAATTCATTCCACCTCTCCTTCCCTTGCTGCATCCACATAACCATTCTCTACATCTGTGTCTCTATTCCTGCCCTGCAAATAGGTTCACAAGTACCATTTTCTATATTCCATGTTTATGCATGAATATACTCTCTTTTTCTTTTTCTGGCTTACTTCACTCTGTGTAACAGGCTGTAGGTGCATCCACCTCACTACAAGTAACTTAAATTCATTCCTTTTTATGGCTAATATTCAGTTGTATACATCTACCACAACTTCTTTATCCGTTCATCTCTCAGTTTAAATCTAGGTTGTTTCCATGTCCTGGCTATTGTAAATAGTGCTGCAATGAACTTTGGATACAGGTGTCTTTACAGTTATTCCTTTCTCAGTGTATATGCACAGTATTTCTATTGCTGGGTTATATGATAGCTTTAATCCTAGGTTTTAAAGGAATCTCCCTACTGTTCTTCATAATGGCTATATCAGTTTCCATTCCCACCAACAGTGGAAGAGAGTTCCCTTTTCTCTAAGCTCTCAGTAGCATTTACTGCTTGTACAATTTTTGATGATGGCCATTCTAACCATTATGAGATGATACCTTAGTGTAATTTTGATTTGCATTTCTCTCATGATGAGTGTTGTGCATCTTTCCATGTGGTTGTTGACCCTTTGTATTTCTTTTTTTAAAAGAACAGATTGAGGATTAGAAAAAGGTCAGCAGATAGTATAGACAGTTCCCATCCAGCCACTCTTCCTCCACTTGATATCGTCTGTTATTAACATCTTGTATTGGTTCAATGGATACGAGTTCATTTGTCACAATGGATCTACTAATATCAATACCTTATTATTAACTATTGTCCACTGTTTACAATGTATTTTACTTTATGTGTTTTACAGTTCTTTAGTGTTCGACAAATGTGTATTTTGTACTCCGCCAACACGGTGTCCTGCAGAGGAGCTTGAATCCCCTGTGGATCTCCCATGCTCCACCTGTCCATCCCTCAAAACCTCACTTGGAACCACTGACAACTACTGAACTTTTTACTCTTTAAAAGGTTTGCATTTTCCAGAATATAATATTGATGGCATCATACAGTATGTCGGCTTTTTATACTGGCTCTTTCTGCTAATCAATATATGTTGAAATTTCTCTATATCTGTTTATGGTTTGAAACCTTTTTTTCAGGGCTGAATAGCTTTCCATCATGTAGAGTACCATAGTTTCTTTAACCACTCATCTGCTGAAGGTCATCTTTGGTGATTTTTAGTTTTTGGCAACCATGAATTAGTCTGCTATTAAAATTTGTTTGAAGGTGTTTGGATGGGCATAAGGTTTTGACACTTTTGAGTAGATACCCTAGCGTTCAGTTGCTAGATCATGTGATAAGACTATGTTTAGCTTAAAATAAATTGCCAGTTTCCAAAGTATTTATATCACTGCATTCCCTTTAGCAATGAGTTAGAGTTCCTATTTGTCCACATTTTTGCCAGTATTTGATATCGTGAGGTTTGTTTTTTTTTTTTTTGCGTTAGCCCTATTATTGGCTGTTTTATATTGTTGTTTTGATCTGAAATTCCCTGAAGACATATGATGTAGATCATCTTTTCATATACTCTTTACCATCTTTTTATATTCTTCAGTGAGAGGTCTATTCAGCACTTTTAAGCATTTTTACATTGACTTCCTTGTTTTCTTATTGTTGAGTTGTAAGTGTTCTTTGTATGTTTTTTGCTACATATTTATTTTCAGATATGTGTCCTACAATTCTTTCTTCCCAGTTTGTGACTTAGCTTTTCATTCTCTGAATACAATCTTTGTGTGAAATTTTTTTTCTATTAATTTCTTTTTCTGGTTTTGAAATTAAAATGTAAAGCTGGCCTCATGGAAGGAATGAAGAAGTGTTCCCTTTGCTTCTATTCTCTGAAATAGATTGTAGAGAACTGTTATCATCTCTTCTTTAAATTTTTGTTATATTTCATCAGTGGAATCATCTGGGCTTGTTGCTGTCTTTATTGGAAGCTTATTACTTATAGATTAAATTTCTTTAATAGAGGCAGACCTATTCAAACTATGTATTTTTCCTTTCAAAATTTTGGTTAGTCATATCCTCAAGCAATTTCTTAATTTAACTTTAAATTTGAAGGTACAAAGTTGTTTATGATATTCATTTATTATCCTTTTAATGTCCATCATATCCGTCATCATGACTCTTCTTTCATTTCTACTATTCATAATATAATTTGTGTTTTCTCTTTTTTTCTTGATTATGGTGCTGAGACTTTTATCATTTTTTTTTTCTTAGAGTTACAGCTTCTGGTTTTGTTGTTTTCTCTATTGTCTTCTTTTTTCCAGTGTCATTAATTTCTGCTTCATTTCTTTTTCCTCTTTTTCCTTTCACAAGTTTACTAAGATGGAATGGTAAATTATTAATTTTTGGTTTTTCTAATATAGGCATTCAATGCTGTATATAGCTCTTTACAGATTTTGCTATATCCCACAACTTCTGATAAATTGTAATTTTGTTTTCAGTTAGTTGAAAATATTTCAAGACTTATTATTAGATTTTCTCTTTGGCCCACATGTTATTTAGAAGTATATTTTTTAATCTCCAAATACTCTCAGTGTTACTGCTATCATTTTGTTGTCAGTTTCTAGTTTATTTTGATCCCAGTGTGAGAGCACTCTTTATATCATTTCTATTCTTTTAAGTTTGATAATGTGAGTTTTATGGCATAGAATGTGATCTGTCTTGCTGTATGTTCCATGTGAATTTGAAAACAATGTGTTTTCTGCTGTTGTTAAGTATTCTATAAATGTCATTTAGATCTAGTTAATGTTGGTGTTTCAGTTCAACTACACCTTACTGATTTTCTGCCTACTGAGTCTGACAATTCCTAAAAGACATATTTGACATCTCTAGGTGTAAAGTATTTCTGCATCATCAATATTTGCCTTGTGTATTTTAACACAGTTTTTTTTGGTCCAAACACATTAAGGGTTGTTATGATTTCTTTGAGAATTGACCACTTAATCATTACATAATGCCTATCTTTACTCCTGGCTTTCTTGTTC
>NW_020190422.1:0-32912 GCF_002263795.3 Bos taurus
ATAGTGCATGATCAATCAATTATCAGTGTATGATAAGACACGTGATCAGTGCATGATTGCCATGTGATCAGTGCATGATCAGCCGCGTAATCAGTGCATGATAGCCACCTGACCAGTGCATGATCAGCAACGTGATCACTGTATGATCAGCCACGTCATCAGTGCATGTGCAGTCAGGTGATCAGTGTATGATCAGCCACGTGATCAGTGCATGACAGCCAAGTGACCAGTGCATGATCAGTCATGAGATCAGTGCATGATCAGCCATGGGATCAGTGCATGATAGCCATGTAATCAGTTCATGATAACTACGTGATCACTGTATGATCAGTCACTTCATCAGTGCATGTGCAGTCACGTGATCAGTGTATGACCAGCCATGTGTTCAGTGCATGACAGACAAGGGATCAATGCATGATAGCTACGTGAGCAGTGCATGCTCAGTCACATGAGCAGTGCATGATAAGCCACGTGATCAGTGCATGATAGCCACGTGATCATTGCCTACAATTAACTGCTCAGTGCATGTGCAGTCACGTGATTAGTGCATTCCTAGTCACGTGATCAGTGTATGAGCAGCCACGTGTTCAGTGCATGATAGAAACGTGATCAGTGCATAATCAGTCACGGGATCAGTGCATGATCAGCCACGTCATCAGTGCATGATAGCCACGAGATCAGTGCATGATCAGTCACATGATCATGGCATGCACAGTCATGCGATCAGTGCATTATAGATAAGCGATAAGTGCATAATCAGTCATGTGATCAGTGCATGATCAGCCACGTGATCAGTGCATGATAGCCACGTAAATCAGTGCATGAACAGGTAAGTGATCAGTTCTTGCGCAGTTAAGTTATTAGTGCATGATAGACACGTGATCAGTGCATGATCAGCCACGTGATCAGTGTATGATCAGCTTACTATCAGAGAATGATCAGACCTACGTATCATGTATGATCAGCACGTGATCAGAGTATGGTCAGCCACGTGATCAGGTGCATGATCACCAAGTTATCCAGTGCATGCACAGTCACGTGATCAGTATATGATCAGCTACGTGATCAGTGCATTATCAGCCACGTGATCAGTGCATGATCAGGCACGTGATCAGTGCATGATCAGTCATGTGTTCAGAGAATGATCAGTCACGTGATCAGTGCATGATCAGCCACTTGATCAGTGCATGGTCAGCCACGTGATCAGTGCATGATCAGCCAGGAGATCACTGCATGATCAGTCGCGTGATCAGTTCATGATCAGTCAAATGATCAGTGTATGATCAGCCACGTGATCAGTGCAATGATCAGCCACGTATCAGTGCATGATCAGCCACGTGATCAATGCATGCAGCAGTCAGTGTATGATAAGCTTCGTGATCAGTGCATAATCAGGCACCGTGATCAGTGGCATTATCAGTAACTTGATTAGTGTATGATCAGCCACGTGATCAGTGCCTGAACAGCTACGTGATCAGTGTATGATCAAACCACGTGATCAGTTCATGATCCGCACCGTGATCAGTGCATGATCAGCGACGTGATCAGTGTATGATCACCACGTGATCAGTGCATGATCACCCACGTGATCAGTGCATGATCAGCCACCTGATCAGTGAATGATCAGTCACGTGATCAGTGCATGCTCAGCCACTTTATCAGTGCATGGTCAGCCACGTGATCAGTGCATGAATCCCGTGATCAGTCTATGATCAGCTTCAGATCAGTGGATGATCAGACACGTGATCAGTGCATGATCAGGCACGAGATCACTGCATGATCAGTCACGTGATCAGTTCATGATCAGTCACTTGATCAGTTTATTATCAGCCACGTGACCAGTGCATGATCAGCACCTGATCAGTACATGATCAGCCACGTGATCAGTGCATGATCAGCCAGTGATCAGTGGCATTATCAGCCACGTGATCAAGTGCATGCACAGTCAGTGTATGATCAGCTTCATGATCAGTGGATAATCAGGCTCGTGATCAGTGCATTATCAGTAATTTGATAAGTGTATGATCAGCCATGTGATCAGTGCATGAATAGCCACGTGATCAGTGTATGATCAGCCACATGATCCGGTCATGATCCGCACTGTGATCAGTGCATGATCAGTGACGTGATCAGTGTATGATCAGCCACGTGATCAGTGCATGATCACCCATGTGATCAGTGCATGATCAGCCACGCAGAAGGCACAGTCACGTGATCAGTGTATGATCAGCTTCGTGATCATTGCATGACCAGCCACGGGATCAGTGCATGATCAGGCCAGTGAAGAGTGCATGATTAGTCACGTGATCAGTGTATGATAGCCAGGTTATCATTGCATGATCAGCCACGTGATCAGTGCATGATCAGGCACATGATCAGTGCATGATCAGCCACGTGATCAGTGCATGATCAGGCACGTGATCAGTGCATGATCAGTCACGTGATCCGTGTATGATCAGCCCCGGTGATCAGTGCATTATAGTCACATGACCAGTGCATGATCAGTCAGGTGATCAGTGCCATGATGAGCCAGTGGAATCCGTGCATGATAGCTACGAGATCAGTGCATGATGAGCCACGTAATCAGTGCTTGATCAGCCACGTGATCACTGTATGGTCAGCCACGTGATCAATGCATGTGCAGTTACGTGATCAGTGTATGATCAGCCACGTGTTCAGTGCATGATAGCCAAGTGATCAATGCATGATAGCTACGTGATCAGTGCATGCTCAGTCACATGAGCAGTGCATGATCAGCCACGTGACCAGTGCATGATCAGGCCAGTGAAGAATGCATGATCAGCCACGTGATCAGTGCATAATGAGGCTCGTGATCAGTGCATGATCAGTCAATTGATATGTGTAATGATCATCCTCATGACCAGTGCATGCGCAATCTCAAAATCAGTGCATGATAGCGACGTGATCACTGCATGATCATTCACATGATCATTGCATGCTAGCCACGTGATCAGTGCATGATAGCCACTTGATCAGTGCATGATCAGTCACGTGATCAGTGTATGATAAGCCTCGTGATCAGTGTATGATAGGCACGTGATCAGTGCATGATAGCCAACAGACCACTGCATGATCAGCCACGTGATCAGTGCATGATAGATACGAGATCAGTGCATGATCAGCCACGTAATCAGTGCATGATCAGCCACGTGACCACTGTATGATCAGTCACGTTATCAGTGCATGTGCAAACACGGGATCATTGTATGATCAGCCACGTGTTCAGTGCATGAATAGCCAAGTGATCAATTGCATGATAGCTACATGATCAGTGCATGCTCAGTCACATGATCAGTGCATGATAGCCACGTGATCATTGCCTACAATTACGTGATCAGTGGCATGTGCAGTCACGAGATCAGTGCATGATAGACAAGTGATCAATGCAGGATAGCTACGTGATGAGTGCATGCTCAGTCACATGAGCAGAGCATGATCAGCCACGTGATCAGTGCATGATAGCCACGTGGATCATTGCCTACAATTACGTGATCAGTGCATGGTGCAGTCACGTGATTAGTGCATGTGCAATCACGTGATCAGTGGTATGATCAAGCCACGTGTTCAGTGCATTGCTAGACACGTGATCAGTGCAATGATAGCCACGTGATCAGTGGCATGATCAATCACGTGATCAGTGCATGTGCAGTCCACGTGATCAGTGTATGATCAGCCACGTGATCATTGCATGATAGCAAACTGATCACTGCATGTTAAGCAACGTGATTAGTGCATGATAAGCCACGTGATAAGTGTACGATGAGACACGTGATCAGTGCATGATCAGCCACGTGATCAGTGCATGATCAGCCACGTGATCACTGTATGATCAGCCACGTGATCAGTGCATGTGCAGTCACGTGATCAGTGTATGATCAGCCACGTGTTTAGTGCATGATAGCCAACTGATCAATGCATGATAGCTACGTGATCAATGCATGCTCAGTCACATGAGCAGTGTATGAAAGCCACGTGATCAGTGGCATGATCAGTCACGTGATCTTTGCGTGATCAGTAACGTAATCAAGTGTAGGATCATCCACATGATCAGTGCATGCGCAGTCACGTGATCACTGCATTATTGCCTCGTGATCGGTGCATTATCAGTCACGTGATCAGTGCGTGTTCAGTCACGTGTTCAGGGCCTACTGAGCTCCGTTTTTCCTGTCTGCTCCGCTGCTTGACAATTGCCAGCTGAGCTGCGTGATTCCTGCCTGCTCATCTGCTTGACAATGGCCAGCTGAGCCGTCGGATTCCTGCCTATTCAGCTGCTTGATGATCGCCAGCTGAGCAGCATGATTCATCACACCTGAGGTCCATGATTATTGCCTGCTGATTGCGTGATTCATGCCTGCTCAGCTCTTTGGTTATTGCCTCCTGAGGCACATCATCAGTGCATGATAGCCACGTGATAAGTTCTTGATTAGTCACATGATCAGCACCATTCAGACACGAGATCACAGCATGCTAAGTCACGTGATCAGTTCATGATCACCCTTGAGATTAGTGCATGATCAGCCACGTGATAAATGCATGGTCATCCACATGATTATTGCATGCACAATCAAGTGACCAGTGCATGATAGCCACGGGATCTGTGCATGATCTGTCACGTGATCGGTGTAATGATCAGCCACGTGATCAGTGCATGATAGCCAAGTGACCAGTACATGATTAATCATTGCATTCTCAGCCACGTGTTCAGTGCATGATCAACCAAGTGATCAGTGCATGCACAGTCACGTGATCATTGTATGATCAGCTTCGTGATCAGTGCATGATCAGTCATGTGATCAGGGCATGATCAGCCATTTTTTTAGTGCATGATCAGTCACATGATCAGCGAATGATCATCCACGTGATCAGTGCATTGGCAGTCAATTGATCAGTGCATGCAGTCACGTGATCAGTGTATGATCAGCTTCTTGTTCAGAGTATGATCAGCCACGTGATCAGTGTCTGATCAGCCAGGTGATCAGAGTATGATCAGCCACGTGATCACTGTATGAACAGCCATGTCATCAGTGCATGTACAGTCACGTGATCAGAGCATGATATCCAAGTGATCAATGCATGATTGCCACGTGATCAGTGCATGATCAGTCACATGATCAGTGCATGATCAGCCACGTGATCACTGTATGATCAGCCACGTTATCAGTGCATGTACAGTCACGTGATCAGTGCATGATAGCCAACTGATCAGTGTATGATAAGACACGTGATCAGTGCATGATCAACCACCTGATCAGTGCATGATCAGTCACGTGATCACTGTTTGATCGGCCACGTCATCAGTGCATGTACAGTCACGTGATCAGTGCATGATAGCCAAGTGATCAATGCATGATAGCTACGTGATCAGTGCATGATCAGTCACATGATCAGTGCATGATCAGCCACGTGATCACTGCATGATAGCCAGGTGATCGTTGCCTACATTTACATGATCAGTGCATGCACAGTTAGGTGATCAGTGCATGATACCCACGTGATCAGTGCATGATCAACAACATAATCAGCAATATTCAGACACAGGATCACTCTATGCTCAGTCACGTGATCAGTTCCTGATCAGCCACGTGATCAGTGTATGATCATCCTCGAGATCAGTGGATGCGCAGTCACATGATCAGTGCATGATAGCCACGTGATCAGTGCATGATCAGCCACGTGATCAGTGCATGGTCAGCCATGTTATCTGTGCATGCACAGTCACGAGATCAGTGTATGATCAGCTTCGTGATTAGTGCATGAACATCCACGTGATCAGTGCATGATCAGCCACGTAATCAGTGCATGATCAGCCATGTGATCAGTGCATGAACAGTCACGTGATCAGTGTATGATCAGCTTCCTGATCAGCGCATGATCAGCCACGTGATAAGTGCATTATCTGTCACGAGATTAGTGCATGAACAGTCACGTGATAACTGCATGATCAGGCACGTGATCAGTGCATGATCACGCACGTGATCAGTGCATGATCAGTTACGAGATCAGTGCATGATCAGCCATGGGATCAGTGCATGATAGCCATGTGATCAGTGCATGATCAGTCTCGTGATCAGTGTATGTTCATCCACGTGATCAGTGCATTATAGCCTCGTGATCAGTGAATTATCAGTCACGTGATCAGTGCGTGCTCAGTCACGTGATCAGGGCCTACTGAGCTCCGTTTTTGCTGTCTGCTCCGCTGCTTGACAATTGCCAGCTGAGCTGCGTGATTCCTGCCTGCTCATCTGCTTGACAATGGCCAGCTGAGCCGTCTGATTCCTGCCTATTCAGCTGCTTGATGATTGCCAGCTGAGCAGCATGATTCATCACAGCTGAGGTCCATGATTATTGCCTGCTGATTGCGTGATTTGTGCCTGCTCATCTCTTTGGTTATTGCCTCCTGAGGCACATCATCAGTGCATGATGGCCACGTGATCAATTCTTGATTAGTCACATGATCAAAACCATTCAGACCCGAGATCACAGCATGCTAAGTCACGTGATCAGTTCATGATCACCCTTGTGATTAGTGCATGATCAGCCACGTGATAAATGAATGATCATCCACGTGATTATTGCATGCACAATCAAGTGATCAGTGCATGATAGCCACGTGATCTGTGCATGATCAGTCACGTGATCAGTGGATGATCAGCCACGTTATCAGTGCATGATAGCCACGTGATCAGTTCTTGATTAGTCACATGATCAGCACCATTCAGACACGAGATCACAGCATGCTAAGTCACGTGATCAGTTCATGATCACCCATGTGATTAGTGCATGATCAGCCACGTGATAAATGCATGATCATCCACGTGATTATTGCATGCACAATCAAGTGATCAGTGCATGATAGCCATGTGATCTGTGCATGATCAGCCAAGTGATCAGTGCATGCACAGTCACGTGATCATTGTATGATCAGCTTCGTGATCAGTGTCTGATCAGCCAGGTAATCAGAGTATGATCAGCCACGTGATCACTGTATGATCAGCCACGTCATCAGTGCATGATCCGCAACATTTTTAGTGCATGATCAGGCACATGAACAGTGTATGATCAGCCACGTGATCAGTGCATGATCAGACACGTGATCAGTGCATGATCACCCACGTTATCAGTGCATGCACAGTCACGTGATCAGTGCATGGTCAGCCGCGTGATCAGTGCATGATCAGGCACGTGATAAGTGCATGATCAATCAATTATCAGTGTATGATAAGACACGTGATCAGTGCATGATTGCCATGTGATCAGTGCATGATCAGCCGCGTAATCAGTGCATGATAGCCACCTGACCAGTGCATGATCAGCAACGTGATTAGTGCATGATCAACCACATGATCAGTGCATGATCAGCCACGTGATCACTGTATGATCAGCCACGTCATCAGTGCATGTGCAGTCAGGTGATCAGTGTATGATCAGCCACGTGATCAGTGCATGACAGCCAAGTGACCAGTGCATGATCAGTCATGAGATCAGTGCATGATCAGCCATGGGATCAGTGCATGATAGCCATGTAATCAGTTCATGATAACTACGTGATCACTGTATGATCAGTCACTTCATCAGTGCATGTGCAGTCACGTGATCAGTGTATGACCAGCCATGTGTTCAGTGCATGACAGACAAGGGATCAATGCATGATAGCTACGTGAGCAGTGCATGCTCAGTCACATGAGCAGTGCATGATAAGCCACGTGATCAGTGCATGATAGCCACGTGATCATTGCCTACAATTAACTGCTCAGTGCATGTGCAGTCACGTGATTAGTGCATTCCTAGTCACGTGATCAGTGTATGAGCAGCCACGTGTTCAGTGCATGATAGAAACGTGATCAGTGCATAATCAGTCACGGGATCAGTGCATGATCAGCCACGTCATCAGTGCATGATAGCCACGAGATCAGTGCATGATCAGTCACATGATCATGGCATGCACAGTCATGCGATCAGTGCATTATAGATAAGCGATAAGTGCATAATCAGTCATGTGATCAGTGCATGATCAGCCACGTGATCAGTGCATGATAGCCACGTAATCAGTGCATGAACAGGTAAGTGATCAGTTCTTGCGCAGTTAAGTTATTAGTGCATGATAGACACGTGATCAGTGCATGATCAGCCACGTGATCAGTGTATGATCAGCTTCTTCATCAGAGAATGATCAGCCACGTGATCAGTGTATGATCAGCCACGTGATCAGAGTATGGTCAGCCACGTGATCAGTGCATGATCAGCCAAGTTATCAGTGCATGCACAGTCACGTGATCAGTATATGATCAGCTACGTGATCAGTGCATTATCAGCCACGTGATCAGTGCATGATCAGGCACGTGATCAGTGCATGATCAGTCATGTGTTCAGTGAATGATCAGTCACGTGATCAGTGCATGATCAGCCACTTGATCAGTGCATGGTCAGCCACGTGATCAGTGCATGATCAGGCAGGAGATCACTGCATGATCAGTCACGTGATCAGTTCATGATCAGTCACATGATCAGTGTATGATCAGCCACGTGATCAGTGCATGATCAGCCACGTGATCAGTGCATGATCAGCCACGTGATCAATGCATGCACAGTCAGTGTATGATAAGCTTCGTGATCAGTGCATAATCAGGCACGTGATCAGTGCATTATCAGTAACTTGATTAGTGTATGATCAGCCACGTGATCAGTGCCTGAACAGCTACGTGATCAGTGTATGATCAACCACGTGATCAGTTCATGATCCGCACCGTGATCAGTGCATGATCAGCGACGTGATCAGTGTATGATCAACCACGTGATCAGTGCATGATCACCCACGTGATCAGTGCATGATCAGCCACCTGATCAGTGAATGATCAGTCACGTGATCAGTGCATGCTCAGCCACTTTATCAGTGCATGGTCAGCCACGTGATCAGTGCATGAATCCCGTGATCAGTCTATGATCAGCTTCAGATCAGTGGATGATCAGACACGTGATCAGTGCATGATCAGGCACGAGATCACTGCATGATCAGTCACGTGATCAGTTCATGATCAGTCACATGATCAGTGTATGATCAGCCACGTGATCAGTGCATGATCAGCCACCTGATCAGTACATGATCAGCCACGTGATCAGTGCATGATCAGCCACGTGATCAGTGCATTATCAGCCACGTGATCAGTGCATGCACAGTCAGTGTATGATCAGCTTCATGATCAGTGGATAATCAGGCTCGTGATCAGTGCATTATCAGTAATTTGATAAGTGTATGATCAGCCATGTGATCAGTGCATGAATAGCCACGTGATCAGTGTATGATCAGCCACATGATCCGGTCATGATCCGCACTGTGATCAGTGCATGATCAGTGACGTGATCAGTGTATGATCAGCCACGTGATCAGTGCATGATCACCCATGTGATCAGTGCATGATCAGCCACGCAGAAGGCACAGTCACGTGATCAGTGTATGATCAGCTTCGTGATCATTGCATGACCAGCCACGGGATCAGTGCATGATCAGGCCAGTGAAGAGTGCATGATTAGTCACGTGATCAGTGTATGATAGCCAGGTTATCATTGCATGATCAGCCACGTGATCAGTGCATGATCAGGCACATGATCAGTGCATGATCAGCCACGTGATCAGTGCATGATCAGGCACGTGATCAGTGCATGATCAGTCACGTGATCCGTGTATGATCAGCCCGGTGATCAGTGCATTATAGTCACATGACCAGTGCATGATCAGTCAGGTGATCAGTGCATGATGAGCCATGGAATCCGTGCATGATAGCTACGAGATCAGTGCATGATGAGCCACGTAATCAGTGCTTGATCAGCCACGTGATCACTGTATGGTCAGCCACGTGATCAATGCATGTGCAGTTACGTGATCAGTGTATGATCAGCCACGTGTTCAGTGCATGATAGCCAAGTGATCAATGCATGATAGCTACGTGATCAGTGCATGCTCAGTCACATGAGCAGTGCATGATCAGCCACGTGATCACTGCATGATAGCCACGTGATCATTTCCTACAATTACATTATCAGTGCATGTGCAGTCACGTGATCAGTGCATGATAGACTCGTTATCAGTGCATGATAGCCACGTGATCAGTGCATGATCAGCCAAGTGATCAGTGCATGATCAGGAACGTGATCAGCACATGATCAGTCAAGTGATCAGTGTATGATCAGCCACGTGATCAGTGCATGATCAGCCACGGGAGCACTACATGGTAGCCATGTGATCAGTGCATGATAGCTACGAGATCAGTGCATAAGCAGCCACGTAATCAGTGCATGATCAGCCACGAGACCATTGACTACAATTAATTGATCAGTGCATGTGCAGTCACGTGATTAGTGCATGCCCAGTCACGTGATCAGTGTATGATCAGCCACGTGTTCAGTGCATGATAGACACGTGATTAGTGCATGATCAGTCACGTGATCACTGAATGCGCTGTCACGTGATCAGTGTATGATCAGCCACGTGATCAGTGCATGATAGCAACCTGATCAGTGCATGATAAGCAACGTGATTAGTGCATGTTAATCCACGTGATCAGTGTACGATCAGACACGTGATCAGTGCATGATAAGCAACTTGAGTAATGCATGATCAGCCACGTGATCAGTGTATGATCAGCCACGTGATCAGTGCATGATCAGCCACGTGATCAGTGTATGATCAGGCACATGATCATTGTATGATCAGCCACGTGATCAGCGCATGGTCCGCAACGTGATTATTGCATGAACATCCACGTGTTCAGTGTATTATCAACCACGTGATCAGTGCATAATCAGCCCCATGATCAGTGCATGATCAGCCACGTGATCAGTGCATGTACAGTCACATGATCAGTGTATGATCAACTTAGTGATCAGTGCATGATCAGCCATGAAATCAGTGCATGATCAGTCACGTGATCAGTGCATGATCCGCAACGAGATTAGTGAATGATCAGTCACGTGATCAGTGCATGATCAGCCACGTGATCAGTGCATGCACGATCACGTTATCAGTGTGTGATCAGCTTTGTCATAAATGCATGATCAGCCACGTCATCAGTGCTCGATCAGGCATGTGAAGAGTGCATGATCAGTCACGTGATCAGTGTATGATAGCCAGGTTATCAGCGCATGATCAGCCACGTGATCAGTGAAAGATCAGCCACTTGAACAGTGCGTGCTCAGTCACCTGATCAGGGCCTACTGAGCTGCGTTTTTCCTGTCTGCTCCGCTGCTTGACAATTGCCAGCTGAGCTGCGTGATTCCTGCCTGCTCATCTGCTTGACAATTGCCAGCTGTGCTGTGTAATTCCTGCCTGCTCAGCTGCTTGATGATTGCCAGCTGAGCAGCATGATTCCTCACAGCTGAGGTCCATGATTTTTGCCTGCTGATTGCGTGATTCGTGCCTGCTCAACTCTTTGGTTATTGCCTCCTGAGGCACAGCATCAGTGCATGATAGCCACGTGATCAGTTCTTGATTAGTCACATGATCAGCAACATTCAGACACGAGATCACTGCATGATTAGTCAAGTGATCACTTCATGATCTGCCGTGGGATTAGTGGATGATCAGCCACGTGATAAGTGCATGATCATCCACGTGACTATTGCATGCACAATCAAGTGATCAGTGCATGATAGCCACGTGATCTGTGCATGATCAGTCACGTGATCAGTGTATAATCAGCCACGTGATCAGTGCATGATAGCCACGTGACCATACATGACTAATCAGTGCATGATCAGTCAGGTGATCAGTGCATGATCGGCCATTTTTTTAGTGCATGATCAGTCACATGATTAGCGTATGATCATCCATGTGATCAGTGCATGTAGTCACATGATCAGTGTATGATCAGCTTCTTGTTCAGAGTATGAGCAGCCACGTGATCACTGCATGATCAGCCAAGTGATCAGAGTATGGTCAGCCACGTGATCAGTGTATGATCAGCCACGTGATCAGTGCATGATCCGCAAAGTGTTTAGTGCATTATCAGGCACGTGATCAGTATATGATCAGCCACATGATCAGTGCATTATCCACAACGTGATTAGTGCATGATCAGCCACGTGATCAGTGTATGATCAGCCACGTGATCAGTGCAAGATCACCACGTGATCAGTGCATGATCCGCCACGTCATAACTGCATGCACAGTCACGTTATCAGTGCATGATAGCCACCTGATCAGTGCATGGTAAGCAACGTGATTAGTGAATGATCAGCCACGTGATCAGCGCATGAGAAGCCACGTGAGCAGTGCATGATCAGCCATGTGATAAGTGCATGCACAGACACGTGATCAGTGTATGATCAGCTTTGTGATCACTGGATGATCAGCGACGGGATCAGTGCATGATCAGGCAAGTGATCTGTGCATGATCAGTCATGTGATCAGTGCATGATCAGGCACGTGATCAGTGCATGATCAGGCATGTGATCAGTGCATAATAAGTCACGTGATCAGTGTATGATCAGCCACGTGATCAGTGCATGATAGCAACGTGACCACTGCATGATCAGTCACGTGATCAGTGCATGATGAGCCATGGGATCAGTGCATGATAGCCATGTGATCAGTGCATGATAGCTACGTGATCAGTGCATGATCAGCCATGTAATCAGTGCATGATCAGCCATGTGATCACTGTATGATCAGCCACGTGTTCAGTATGGGCAGTCACGTGATCAGTGTATGATCAGCCATGTGTTCAGTGCATGAAGACAAGTGATCAATGCATGATAGCTACGTGATTAGTTCATGGTCAGTCACATTAGCAGTGCATGATCAGCCACGTAATCAGTGCATGATAGCCACGTGATCATTGCCTACAATTACGTGATCAGTGCATGTGCAGTCACATGACTAGTGCAGGCACAGTCACGTGATCATTGTATGATCAGCCACGTGTTCAGTGCATGAGAGACACGTGATCAGTGAATGATAGCCACGTGATCACTGCATGATCAGTCACGTGATCAGTGCATGCGCAGTTACGTGACCAGTGTATGATCAGCCACGTGATCAGTGCATGATAGCCACCTGATCAGTGTATGATAAGCAACGTGATCAGTGCATGATCAGCCACGTGATCAGTGTATGATCAGCCACGTGAACAGTGCATGATCTGCCACATGATCATTGCATGATCACCCACGTAATCAGTGCATGATCAGCCACGGGATCAGTGCATGCACGGTCACGTGATCAGTGTATGATCAGCTTCGTGATCAGTGCATGATCAGCCACGTGTTCAGTGCATGATCCGCAACGTTATTAGTGCATGATCATTCACGTGATCAGTGTTTGATCAGCCACGTGATCAGTGCATGATCACCCACGTGATCAGTGCATGACCAGCCACGTAATCAGTGCATTATCACCCCCGTGATCAGTGCATGATCAGCCACGTGATCAGTGCATGATCAGCCTTGTGATCAGTGCATGATCAGTCACTTGATCAGTGCATGATCTGTCACGTGATCAGTGTATGATATCCACGTGATCAGTGCATGATCACCCAAGTGATCAAAGCATGATCAGCCACGTGATCAGTGCATGCACCATCACATGATCAGTGTATGATCAGCTTCGTCATAAATGCATGATCAGCCATGTTATCAGTGCATGATCAGGCACGTGAAGAGTGCATGATCAGTCACGTGATCAGTGTATGTCCAGCCACGTGATCAGTGCATGATAGCCACGTGATCAGTGCATGATAGCCTCGTGATCAGTGCATGATCAGTCACGTGATCAGTGTATGATGAGCCACGTGATCAGTGCATGATAGCAACCTGATCAGTGCATGAGAGTCAGGTGATCAGTGCATGATCAATCACGTGATCAGTGCATGATCAGCCACATGATCAGTATACGATCAGCCATGTGATAAGTGCATGATAGCCCCGTGATAAGTGCATGATCAGTCACGTGATGAGAGTATGATCAGCCACATGATCAGTGCATAATCAGTCACGTGATCAGTGCTTGAGAGCCACCTGATCAGTGCAGGATCAGTCACGTGATCAGTGCATGATCATCCACGTGATCAGTGCATGCACAGTCACGTGATCAGTGAATGATAGCCACGTGATCAGTGCATGATCAGTCATGTGATCTGTGTATGATAAGCCACGTGAACAGTGGGTGCTCACTCACATGATCAGGGCCTGCTGAGCTGCGTGATTCCTGTCTGCTCATCTGCTTGACAATTGCCAGCTGAGCTGCATGATTCCTCCCTGTCATCTGCTTGACAATTGCCAGCTGTGCTGCGTAATTCCTGCCTGCTCAGCTGCTTGATTATTGCCATCTGAGCAGCATGATTCGTCATAGCTGAGCTCCATGATTATTGCCTGCTGATTGTGTGATTCGTGCCTACTCAGCTCTTTAATTATTGCCTCCAGAGCCACATGATCAGTGTATGATAGCAAATATGATCAACACATGTTCAGTCACATGTTCAGCGCCTTTCAGTCACGTGATCACTACATGATAGTCAAGTGATCAGTCCATGCTCAGTCATGGTATCAGTGCATGATCAGCCACGTGATCAGTGCCTGCACATTCCCGTAACCCGCGCCTCTCAGTCATGCGATCACTGCATGATAAACATGTGATCAGTGCGGGATCAGCCACGTGATCAGTACATGACCAGTCACGTGGTCAATGGCATGATAGCCACGTGATCAGTGAATGATAGCAACGTGAGCAGTGCATGACCAGTCACGTGGTCAGTGTATGATCAGCCACGTGAACAGTGCATTCTGTCACGTGATCAGGGCCGGCTGAGCTGCGTGATTCCTATCTACTCAGCTGCTTAAAAATTCCCAGCTGAGCTGCGTGATTCCTGCCTGCTCATCTGCTGGGTAATTGCCAGCTGAGCTGCGTGATTCCTGCCTGCTCATCTGCCTGATAATTGCCAGCTGAGCTGCGTGATTCCTGCCAGCTCATTTGCTTGACAATTGCCAGCTGAGCCGTGTGATACCTGCCTGTTAAGCTGCTTGATTATTGCCAGCTGAGCAGCATGATTTGTCAGAGCTGAGGTCCCTGATTATTGCCTGCTGATTGCGGGATTCGTGCCTGCTCAGCTCTTTGATTGTTGCCTCCTGAGGAACATCATCAGTGCATGATCAGTCACGTGATCAGTGCATGATCAGGCACGTGATCAGTGCATGATAGCCACGTGATCAGTGCATGAGAGCCACCTAATCAGTGCATGATCAGTCACTTGATCAGTGCATGATCTGTCACGTGATCAGTGTATGATATCCACGTGACCAGTGCATTCCCAGTCACGTGATCAGTGCTTTATATCTACGTGATCAGTGCATGTTCAGGCACGTGATCAATGCATGATAGACACATGATCAGTGCATGAGCAGTTACGTGATCAGTGCATGAGCAGTTACGTGATCAGTGCATGATAGCCACGTGATCAGTGCATGATCAGTCACTTGATCAGTGCATGATCTGTCACGTGATCAGTGTATGATATCCACGTGATCAGTGCATGATCACCCAAGTGATCAAAGCATGATCAGCCACGTGATCAGTGCATGCACCATCACATGATCAGTGTATGATCAGCTTCGTCATAAATGCATGATCAGCCATGTTATCAGTGCATGATCAGGCACGTGAAGAGTGCATGATCAGTCACGTGATCAGTGTATGTCCAGCCACGTGATCAGTGCATGATAGCCACGTGATCAGTGCATGATAGCCTCGTGATCAGTGCATGATCAGTCACGTGATCAGTGTATGATGAGCCACGTGATCAGTGCATGATAGCAACCTGATCAGTGCATGAGAGTCAGGTGATCAGTGCATGATCAATCACGTGATCAGTGCATGATCAGCCACATGATCAGTATACGATCAGCCATGTGATAAGTGCATGATAGCCCCGTGATAAGTGCATGATCAGTCACGTGATGAGAGTATGATCAGCCACATGATCAGTGCATAATCAGTCACGTGATCAGTGCTTGAGAGCCACCTGATCAGTGCAGGATCAGTCACGTGATCAGTGCATGATCATCCACGTGATCAGTGCATGCACAGTCACGTGATCAGTGAATGATAGCCACGTGATCAGTGCATGATCAGTCATGTGATCTGTGTATGATAAGCCACGTGAACAGTGGGTGCTCACTCACATGATCAGGGCCTGCTGAGCTGCGTGATTCCTGTCTGCTCATCTGCTTGACAATTGCCAGCTGAGCTGCATGATTCCTCCCTGTCATCTGCTTGACAATTGCCAGCTGTGCTGCGTAATTCCTGCCTGCTCAGCTGCTTGATTATTGCCATCTGAGCAGCATGATTCGTCATAGCTGAGCTCCATGATTATTGCCTGCTGATTGTGTGATTCGTGCCTACTCAGCTCTTTAATTATTGCCTCCAGAGCCACATGATCAGTGTATGATAGCAAATATGATCAGCACATGATCAGTCACATGTTCAGCGCCTTTCAGTCACGTGATCACTACATGATAGTCAAGTGATCAGTCCATGCTCAGTCATGGTATCAGTGCATGATCAGCCACGTGATCAGTGCCTGCACATTCCCGTAACCCGCGCCTCTCAGTCATGCGATCACTGCATGATAAACATGTGATCAGTGCGGGATCAGCCACGTGATCAGTACATGACCAGTCACGTGGTCAATGGCATGATAGCCACGTGATCAGTGAATGATAGCAACGTGAGCAGTGCATGACCAGTCACGTGGTCAGTGTATGATCAGCCACGTGAACAGTGCATTCTGTCACGTGATCAGGGCCGGCTGAGCTGCGTGATTCCTATCTACTCAGCTGCTTAAAAATTCCCAGCTGAGCTGCGTGATTCCTGCCTGCTCATCTGCTGGGTAATTGCCAGCTGAGCTGCGTGATTCCTGCCTGCTCATCTGCCTGATAATTGCCAGCTGAGCTGCGTGATTCCTGCCAGCTCATTTGCTTGACAATTGCCAGCTGAGCCGTGTGATACCTGCCTGTTAAGCTGCTTGATTATTGCCAGCTGAGCAGCATGATTTGTCAGAGCTGAGGTCCCTGATTATTGCCTGCTGATTGCGGGATTCGTGCCTGCTCAGCTCTTTGATTGTTGCCTCCTGAGGAACATCATCAGTGCATGATCAGTCACATGATCAGTGCATGATCAGGCACGTGATCAGTGCATGATAGCCACGTGATCAGTGCATGAGAGCCACCTAATCAGTGCATGATCAGTCACTTGATCAGTGCATGATCTGTCACGTGATCAGTGTATGATATCCACGTGACCAGTGCATTCCCAGTCACGTGATCAGTGCTTTATATCTACGTGATCAGTGCATGTTCAGGCACGTGATCAATGCATGATAGACACATGATCAGTGCATGAGCAGTTACGTGATCAGTGCATGAGCAGTTACGTGATCAGTGCATGATAGCCACGTGATCAGTGCATGATCAGTCACTTGATCAGTGCATGATCTGTCACGTGATCAGTGTATGATATCCAAGTGACAAGTGCATCCCCAGTCACGTGATCAGTGCTTAATATCTACGTGATCAGTGCTTTATATCTACGTGATCAGTGCATGTTCAGGCACGTGATCAATGCATGATAGACACATGATCAGTGCATGAGCAGTTACGTGATCACTGCATGATAGCCACGTGGTACGTGCATTATGAGTCAAGTGATCATTGTATGATCAGCCACGTGGTCAGTGCATGATAGGCACCTGATCATTGCATGATAGCCACGTAAACAGTGCATGATCAGTTTCGTGATCAGTGGATGATACCCAAGTGATAAGTGCATGATCAGTCACGTGATCAGTGCATGATCAGCCACGTGATCAGTCCATGATAGCCACGTGAACAGTGCATGGTCAGCCATGTGATCACTGCATGATACCCAAGTGATAAGTGCATGATCAGTCACGTGATCAGTGCATAATCAGCCACGTGATCAGTGCATGATAGCCACGTGATCAGTGCATGATCATCCACGTGATCAGTGCATGATCAGTCACGTGATCAGTGCATGATAGCGAAGTGATCACTGCATGATCAGTCACATGATCCGTGCCTTATAGCCACGTGATCAGTGCATGATCAGCCACGTGATCAGTGCATGATAGCCACATGAACAGTGCATGGTCAGCCACGTGATCAGTGCATGATACCCAAGTGATAAGTGCATGATCAGTCACGTGATCAGTGCATAATCAGCCACGTGATCAGTGCATGATAGCCACGTGATCAGTGTATCATCATCCACGTGATCAGTGCATGATCAGTCACGTGATCAGTGCATGATAGCCAAGTGATCAGTGCATGATCAGTCACATGATCCGTGCATTATAGCCACGAGATCAGTGCATGATCAGCCACTTTATCAGTGCATGATAGCCACGTGAACAGTGCATTGTCATTCACGTGATCAGTGCATGATCAGTCACGTGATCAGTGCATGATAGCCAAGTGATCAGTTCATGATCAGTCACATGATCCATGCATTATAGCCAGGTGATCAGTGCATGATCAGCCACGTGATCAGTGCATGATAGCCACGTGATCAGTGTATGATCATCCACGTGATCAGTGCATGATCAGTCACGTGATCAGTGCATGATAGCCAAGTGATCAGTTCATGATCAGTCACATGATCCATGCATTATAGCCACGTGATCAGTGCATGATCAGTCACGTGATCAGTGCATGATCAGCCACGTGATCAGTGTATGATAGCCAAGTGATCATTGTATGAACAGTCACGTGATCAGTGCATGATAGCCTCCTGATCAGTCATGTGATCAGTGCATGATCTGTCACGGGATCAGTGTATAATATTCACGTGAGCAGTACACGCGCAGTCACGTGATAAGTGCATTATAGCTACGTGAACATTGCATGATCAGCCACATGATCAGTGCATGATAAGCCAAGTGATCAGTGCATGCACAGTCACCTGATCAGTGTATGATCAGCCTCGTGATCAGTGCATGATCATCCACATTATAAGTGCATAATCAGGCACGTGAAGAGTGCATAATCAGTCATGTGATCAGTGTATGATAGCCAGGTTATCAGCGCATGATCAGCCACGTGATCAGTGCATGATCAGCCATGTGATCAGTGCATGCACAGTCACGTGATCAGTGTATGATCAGCTTCGTGATCAGTGCATGATCAGTGCATGGTCAGCCACGTGATCAGTGCATGATCCGCAACGTGATCAGTACATGCACAGTCAGTGTATGGTCAGCTTCGTGATCAGTGCATAATCAGGCACGTGATCAGTGCATTATCAGTAATTTGATAAGTGTATGATCAGCCACGTGATCAGTGCATGAACAGCCACGTGATCAGTGTATGATCAGCCACGTGATCAGTTCATGATCCGCACCGTGATCAGTGCATGATCAGCGACGTGATCAGTGTATGATCAGCCACATGATCAGTGCATGATCAGCCACACAGCAGGCAGAGTCACGTGATCAGTGCATGATAGCTAAGTTATCAGTGCCTGATCAGCCACGTGATCAGTGCAAGACTGCCCCGGGATCAGTGCATGATTATTTAGGTGATCAATGTATGATTAGCCATATGATCAGTGCATGATAGCCAGGTGATCAGTGCATGATCAGTCACGCGAACATGGCATGAGCTGTCATGTGATCAGTGCATGATAGCTTCGCGATCAGTGCATAATCAGTCACGTGATCAGTGCATGATCAGCCACGTTATCAGTGCATGATAGCCACGTGATCAGTGCATGATCAGTCACATGATCATGTCATGCGCAGTCATGTGATCAGTGCATTATAGCTACGAGATCAGTGCTTAATCATTCATGTGATCAGTGCATGATCAGCCAGGTGATCAGTGCATGATAGCCACGTAATCAGTGCATGAACAGGTAAGTGATCAGTTCATGTGCATTCACGTGATCAGTGCATGATCAGCGACGTGATCAGTGCATGATCAGCCACGTGATCAGTGTATGATCAGCCACGTGACCAGAGTATGGTCAGCCACGTGATCAGTGTATGATCAGCCACGTGAATAGTGCATGTTCCGCAACGTGATTAGTGCATGATCAGGCACGTGATCAGTGTATGATCAGCCATGTGATCAGTGCATGATCAGCCTCGTGATCAGGGCATGATCAGCCAAGTTATCAGTGCATGCACAGTCACGTGATCAGTATATGATCAGCTACGTGATTAGTGCATGATCAGCCACGTGATCAGTGCATGATCAGTCACGTGATCAGTGCATGATCAGTCACGTGATCAGTGAATGATCAGTCACGTGATCAGTGCTTGATCAGCCACTTGATATGTGCATGATCAGCCCCGGGATCAGTGCATGAATCACGTGATCAGTCTATGATCAGCTTCAAATCAGTGGATGATCAGACACGTGATCAGTGCATGATCAGCCACGTGATCAGTGCATGCACAGTCAGTGTATGGTCAGCTTCGTGATCAGTGCATAATCAGGCACGTGATCAGTGCATTATCAGTAATTTGATAAGTGTATGATCAGCCACGTGATCAGTGCATGAACAGCGACGTGATCAGTGTATGATCAGCCACGTGATCAATGCATGATCAGCCACACAGCAGGCAGAGTCACGTGATCAGTGTATGATCAGCTTCCTGATCATTGCATGATCAGCCACGGGATCAGTGCATGATCAGGCCAGTGAAGAGTGCATGATCAGTCACGTGATCAGTGTATGATAGCCAGGTTATCATTGCATGATCAGCCACGTGATCAGTGCATGCACAGTCCCGTGATCAGTGTATGATCATCCACATGATCAGTGCATGCGCAGTCAGGTGATCACTGCATTATAGCCTCCTGATCAGTTCATTATCAGTCACGTGATCAGTGTGTGCTCAGTCACGTGATCAGGGCCTACTGAGCTCCGTTTTTCCTGTCTGCTCCGCTGCTTGACAATTGCCAGCTGAGCTGTGTGATTCCTGCCTGCTCATCTGCTTGACAATGGCCAGCTGAGCCATCTGATTCCTGCCTATTCAGCTGCTTGATGATTGCCAGCTGAGCAGCATGATTCATCACAGCTGAGGTCCATGATTATTGCCTGCTGATTGCGTGATTCCTGCCTGCTCAGCTCTTTGGTTATTGCCTCCTGAGGCACATCATCAGAGCATGAGAGCCACGTGATCAGTTCTTCATTAGTCACATGATTAGCACCATTCAGACCCGAGATCACAGCATGCTAAGTCACGTGATCAGTTCATGATCGCCCTTGTGATTAGTGCATGATCAGCCAGGTGATACATGCATGATCATCGACGTGATTATTGCATGCAAAATTAAGTGATCAGTGCATGATAGCCACGTGATCAGTGTATGATCAGCCACGTGATCAGTGCATGATAGCCACGTGATCAGTTCTTGATTTGTCACATGATCAGCACCATTCAGACACGAGATCACAGCATGCTAAGTCACGTGATCAGTTCATGATCACCCTTGTGATTAGTGCATGATCAGCCACGTGATAAATGCATGATCATCCACGTGATTATTGCATGCACAATCAAGTGATCAGTGCATGATAGCCATGTGATCTGTGCATGATCAGCCAAGTGATCAGTGCATGCACAGTCACGTGATCATTGTATGATCAGCTTCGTGAACAGTGCATGATCAGTCATGTGATCAGGGCTTGATCAGCCATTTTTTTAGTGCATGATCAGTCACATGATCAGCGTATGATCATCCACGTGATCAGTGCATGGGCAGTCAATTGATCAGTGCATGCAGTCACGTGATCAGTGTATGATCAGCTTCGTGTTCAGAGTATGATCATCCACGTGATCAGTGTCTGATCAGCCAGGTGATATGAGTATGATCAGCCAGGTGATCAGTGTATGATCAGCTACGTGATCACTGCATGATCCGCAACATATTTAGTGCATGATCAGGCACATGAACAGTGTATGATCAGCCACGTGATCAGTGCATGATCAAACACGTGATCAGTGCATGATCACCCACGTTATCAGTGCATGCACAGTCACGTGATCAGTGTATGATCAGCTTCGTGATCAGTGCATGATCAGTCACGTGATCATTGTAGGATCAGCCACGTGGTCAGTGCATGATCAGCCCCTTGATCAATGCATGATCATAGAAATGATCAGTGCATGCAGTCACATGATCAGTGTATGATCAGCTTCGTGATCAGTGCATGATCAGCCAGGTGATCAGTGAATGATCAGGCACGTGATCAGTGCATGATCAGTCAATGATCAGTGTATGATAAGACACGTGATCAGTGCATGATTGCCATGTGATCAGTGCATGATCAGCCTCGTAAGCAGTGCATGATAGCCACATGATCAGTGCATGATCAGCAACGTGATTAGTGCATGATCAACCACATGATCAGTGCATGATCAGCCACGTGATCACTGTATGATCAGCCATGTCATCAGTGCATGTGCAGTCACGTGATCAGTGTATGATCAGCAACGTGATCAGTGCATGACAGCCAAGTGATCAATGCATGATAGCTACGTGATCAGTGCATGATCAGTGCATGATCATCCACGTGATCACTGCATGATAGCCATGTGATAATTGCCTACAGTTACATGGTCAGTGCATGCGCAGTCAGGTGATCAGTGCATGATACACACCTGATCAGCACATGATCAATAACATGATCAGCAATATTCAGACACGTGATCACTGTATGGTCAGTCATGTGATCAGTTCCTGATCAGCCACGTGATCAGTGTACGATCATCCTCGAGATCAGTGGATGCGCAGTCACATGATCAGTGCATGATAGCCATGTGATTAGTGCAGGATCAGTCACGTCTTCAGTGCATGTTCAATCACTTGATCAGTGCATGATCAGCTACGTGATCAGTGCATGATAGCCAGGTGATCAGTGCATGATCAGTCATGTGATCAGTGTATGATCAACCACGGGATCAATGCATGATAGGCACCAGATCAGTGCATGATCAGTCACGTGATCAGTGCATGATCGGCAATGTGATTAGTGCATGATCAGCCACGGGATTAGTGCATGACCAGCCAAGTTATCAGTGCATGCACAGTCACGTGATCAGTGTATGATCAGCTTCGGATTCAGTGCATGATCAGCCACGTGATCAGTGCATGATCAGGCACGTGAAGAGTGCATGATCAGTCACGTGATCAGTGTATGATAGCCAGCTTATCAGTGCATGATCAGCCACATGATCAGTGCATGATCAGTCATGTGATCAGTGCAAGCGCAGTCACGTGATCAGTGTATGATCAGCCATGTGATCAGTGCATGATAGCAACCTGATCATTGCAGGATAAGGAACGTGATTAGTGCATGATCAGCCACGTGATCAGTGTACGATCAGCCATGTGAACAGTGCATGATCAGCCACGTGATCAGTGCATGATAGCCACCTGATCAGTGCATGATAAGCAACGTGATTAGTGCATGATCAGCCACGTGATTAGTGTATGATCAGCCACGTGATCAGTGCACGATAGCCAATTGATCAATGCATGATAGCTACGTGATCAGTGCATGCTCAGTCACATGATCAGTGCATGATCAGCCACGTGATCAGTGCATGATAGCCATGTGATCATTGCCTACATTTACATGATCAGTGCATGTGCAGTCACGTGATCAGTGCATGATCAGTCACGTGATCTGTGTATGACCAATCACATGATCAATGCATGATAGCCACCTGATCAGTGCATGATCAGTCACGTGATCAGTGCATGATCTGTCACGTGTCCAGTGTATGATATCCACGTGAACAGTTCTTGCGCAGTCATGTGATCAGTGCATGATAGCTAAGTTATCACTGCCTGATCAGCCACGTGATCAGTGCAAGACCGCCCCGGGATGAGTGCATGATTATTTAGGTGATCAACGTATGACTAGCCATATGATCAGTGCATGATAGCCACGTGATCAGTGCGTGATCAGTCACGTGACCATGGCCTGAGCTGTCATGTGATCAGTGCATGATAGCTTCGCGATCAGTGCATAATCAGTCACGTGATCACTGCATGATCAGCCACGTTATCAGTGCATGATAGCCACGTAATCAGTGCATGAACAGGTAAGTGATCAGTTCATGTGCATTCACGTGATTAGTGCCTGATAGACACGTGATCAGTGCATGATCAGCCACGTGACCAGAGTATGGTCAGCCACGTGATCAGTGTATGATCAGCCACGTGAATAGTGCATGTTCCGCAACGTGATTAGTGCATGCTCAGGCACGTGATCAGTGTATGATCAGCCATGTGATCAGTGCATGATCAGCCTCGTGATCAGGGCATGATCAGCCAAGTTATCAGTGCATGCACAGTCACGTGATCAGTATATGATCAGCTACGTGATTAGTGCATGATCAGCCACGTGATCAGTGCATGATCAGTCACGTGATCAGTGCATGATCAGTCACGTGATCAGTGAATGATCAGTCACGTGATCAGTGCTTGATCAGCCACTTGATATGTGCATGATCAGCCCCGTCATCAGTGCATGAATCACGTGATCAGTCTATGATCAGCTTCAAATCAGTGGATGATCACACACGTGATCAGTGCATGATCAGCCATGTGATCAGTGTATGATCAGCCAGGTGATCAGTGCATGATCAGCCACGTGATCAGTGCATGCACAGTCAGTGTATGGTCAGCTTCGTGATCAGTGCATAATCAGGCACGTGATCAGTGCATTATCAGTAATTTGATAAGTGTATGATCAGCCACGTGATCAGTGCATGAACAGCCACGTGATCAGTGTATGATCAGCCACGTGATCAGTTCATGATCCGCACCGTGATCAGTGCATGATCAGCGACGTGATCAGTGTATGATCAGCCACGTGATCAGTGCATGATCAGCCACACAGCAGGCAGAGTCACGTGATCAGTGTATGATCAGCTTCCTGATCATTGCATGATCAGCCACGGGATCAGTGCATGATCAGGCCAGTGAAGAGTGCATGATCAGTCACGTGATCAGTGTATGATAGCCAGGTTATCATTGCATGATCAGCCACGTGATCAGTGCATGCACAGTCCCGTGATCAGTGTATGATCAGCTTCCTGATCATTGCATGATCAGCCACGGGATCAGTGCATGATCAGGCCAGTGAAGAGTGCATGATCAGTCACGTGATCAGTGTATGATAGCCAGCTTATCATTGCATGATCAGCCACGTGATCAGTGCATGATCAGCCACGTGATCAGTGCATGCACAGTCCCGTGATCAGTGTATGATCAGCTTCGTGATCAGTGCATGATCAGCCACGTGATTAGTGCATGATAGCCAAGTGATCAATGCACGATAGCTACGTGATCAGTGCATGCTCAGTCATGTGAGCAGTGCATGATAGCCACGTGATCAGTGCATGATCAGTCACGTGATCATTGCGTGATCAGCCACGTGATCAGTGTATGATCATCCACATGATCAGTGCATGCGCAGTCAGGTGATCAGTGCATTATAGCCTCGTGATCAGTTCATTATCAGTCACGTGATCAGTGTGTGCTCAGTCACGTGATCAGGGCCTACTGAGCTCCGTTTTTCCTGTCTGCTCCGCTGCTTGACAATTGCCAGCTGAGCTGCGTGATTCCTGCCTGCTCATCTGCTTGACAATGGCCAGCTGAGCCGTCTGATTCCTGCCTATTCAGCTGCTTGATGATTGCCAGCTGAGCAGCATGATTCATCACAGCTGAGGTCCATGATTATTGCCTGCTGATTGCGTGATTCGTGCCTGCTCAGCTCTTTGGTTACTGCCTCCTGAGGCACATCATCAGTGCATGAGAGCCACGTGATCAGTGTATGATCAGCCACGTGATCAGTGCATAATAGCCACGTGATCAGTTCTTGATTAGTCACATGATAAGCACCATTCAGACACGAGATCACAGCATGCTAAGTCACGTGATCAGTTCATGATCACCCTTGTGATTAGTGCATGATCAGCCACGTGATAAATGCATGATCATCCACGTGATTATTGCATGCACAATCAAGTGATCAGTGCATGATAGCCATGTGATCTGTGCATGATCAGCCAAGTGATCAGTGCATGCACAGTCACGTGATCATTGTATGATCAGCTTCGTGAACAGTGCATGATCAGTCATGTGATCAGGGCTTGATCAGCCATTTTTTTAGTGCATGATCAGTCACATGATCAGCGTATGAACATCCACGTGATCAGTGCATGGGCAGTCAATTGATCAGTGCATGCAGTCACGTGATCAGTGTATGATCAGCTTCGTGTTCAGAGTATGATCAGCCACGTGATCAGTGTCTGATCAGCCAGGTGATCAGAGTATGACCAGCCAGGTGATCAGTGTATTATCAGCTACGTGATCAGTGCATGATCCACAACATATTTAGTGCATGATCAGGCACATGAACAGTGTATGATCAGCCACGTGATCAGTGCATGATCAAACACGTGATCAGTGCATGATCACCCACGTTATCAGTGCATGCACAGTCACGTGATCAGTGTATGATCAGCTTCGTGATCAGTGCATGGTCAGCCGCGTGATCAGTGCATGATCAGTCACGTGATCATTGTAGGATCAGCCACGTAGTCAGTGCATGATCAGCCCCTTGATCAATGCATGATCATCGAAATGATCAGTGCATGCAGTCACGTGATCAGTGTATGATCAGCCAGGTGATCAGTGAATGATCAGGCACGTGATCAGTGCATGATCAGTCAACGATCAGTGTATGATAAGACACGTGATCAGTGCATGATTGCCATGTGATCAGTGCATGATTGCCATGTGATCAGTGCATGATCAGCCTCGTAAGCAGTGCATGATAGCCACCTGATCAGTGCATGATCAGCAACGTGATTAGTGCATGATCAACCACATGATCAGTGCATGATCAGCCACGTGATCACTGTATGATCAGCCATGTCATCAGTGCATGTGCAGTCACGTGATCAGTGTATGATCAGCCATGTGATCAGTGCATGACAGCCAAGTGATCAATGCATGATAGCTACGTGATCAGTGCATAATCAGTCACGTGATCACTGCATGATCAGCCACGTTATCAGTGCATGATAGCCACGTGATCAGTGCATGATCAGTCACATGATCGTGGCATGTGCAGTCATGTGATCAGTGCATTATAGCTACGCGATCAGTGCTTAATCAGTCATGTGATCAGTGCATGATCAGCCACATGATCAGTGCATGATAGCCACGTAATCACTGCATGAACAGGTAAGTGATCAGTTCATGTGCATTCACGTGATTAGTGCATGATAGACACGTGATCAGTGCATGATCAGCCACGTGATCAGTGTATGATCAGCCACGTGATCAGAGTATGGTCAGCCACGTGATCAGTGTATGATCAGCCACGTGAATAGTGCATGTTCCGCAACGTGATTAGTGCATGATCAGGCACGTGATCAGTGTATGATCAGCCATGTGATCAGTGCATGATCAGCCTCGTGATCAGGGCATGATCAGCCAAGTTATCATTGCATGCAGTCACGTGATCAGTATATGATCAGCTACGTGATTAGTGCCTGATCAGCCACGTGATCAGTGCATGATCAGTCACGTGATCAGTGCATGATCAGTCACGTGATCAGTGAATGATCAGTAACGTGATCAGTGCTTGATCAGCCACTTGATATGTGCATGATCAGCCCCGGGATCAGTGCATGAATCACGTGATCAGTCTATGATCAGCTTCAAATCATTGGATGATCAGACACGTGATCAATGCATGATCAGCCATGTGATCAGTGTATGATCAGCCAGGTGATCAGTGCATGATCAGCCACGTGATCAGTGCATTATCAGCCACGTGATCAGTGCATGCACAGTCAGTGTATGGTCAGCTTCGTGATCAGTGCATAATCAGGCACGTGATCAGTGCATTATCAATAATTTGATAAGTGTATGATCAGCCACGTGATCAGTGCATGAACAGCCACGTGATCAGTGTATGATCAGCCACGTGATCAGTTCATGATCCGCACCGTGATCAGTGCATGATCAGCGACGTGATCAGTGTATGATCAGCCACGTGATCAGTGCATGATCAGCCACACAGCAGGCAGAGTCACGTGATCAGTGCATGATAGCTAAGTTATTAGTGCCTGATCAGCCACGTGATCAGTGCAAGACCGCCCCGGGATGAGTGCATGATTATTTAGGTGATCAATGTATGATTAGCCATATGATCAGTGCATGATAGCCAGGTGATCAGTGCATGATCAGTCACGCGACCATGGCATGAGCTGTCATGTGATCAGTGCATGATAGCTTCGCGATCAGTGCATAATCAGTCACGTGATCACTGCATGATCAGCCACGTTATCAGTGCATGATAGCCACGTGATCAGTGCATGATCAGTCACATGATCATGGCATGCGCAGTCATGTGATCAGTGCATTATAGCTACTCGATCAGTGCTTAATCATTCATGTGATCAGTGCATGATCAGCCAGGTGATCAGTGCATGATAGCCACGTAATCAGTGCATGAACAGGTAAGTGATCAGTTCATGTGCATTCACGTGATTAGTGCCTGATAGACACGTGATCAGTGCATGATCAGCCACGTGACCAGAGTATGGTCAGCCACGTGATCAGTGTATGATCAGCCACGTGAATAGTGCATGTTCCGCAACGTGATTAGTGCATGCTCAGGCACGTGATCAGTGTATGATCAGCCATGTGATCAGTGCATGATCAGCCTCGTGATCAGGGCATGATCAGCCAAGTTATCATTGCATGCAGTCACGTGATCAGTATATGATCAGCTACGTGATTAGTGCCATGATCAGCCACGTGATCAGTGCATGATCAGTCACGTGATCAGTGCATGATCAGTCACGTGATCAGTGAATGATCAGTCACGTGATCAGTGCTTGATCAGCCACTTGATATGTGCATGATCAGCCCCGTCATCAGTGCATGAATCACGTGATCAGTCTATGATCAGCTTCAAATCAGTGGATGATCACACACGTGATCAGTGCATGATCAGCCATGTGATCAGTGCATGATCAGCCACGTGATCAGTGCATGCACAGTCAGTGTATGGTCAGCTTCGTGATCAGTGCATAATCAGGCACGTGATCAGTGCATTATCAGTAATTTGATAAGTGTATGATCAGCCACGTGATCAGTGCATGAACAGCCACGTGATCAGTGTATGATCAGCCACGTGATCAGTTGATGATCCGCACCGTGATCAGTGCATGATCAGCGACGTGATCAGTGTATGATCAGCCACGTGATCAGTGCATGATCAGCCACACAGCAGGCAGAGTCACGTGATCAGTGTATGATCAGCTTCCTGATCATTGCATGATCAGCCACGGGATCAGTGCATGATCAGGCCAGTGAAGAGTGCATGATCAGTCACGTGATCAGTGTATGATAGCCAGGTTATCATTGCATGATCAGCCACGTGATCAGTGCATGATCAGCCACGTGATCAGTGCATGCACAGTCCCGTGATCAGTGTATGATCAGCTTCCTGATCATTGCATGATCAGCCACGGGATCAGTGCATGATCAGGCCAGTGAAGAGTGCATGATCAGTCACGTGATCAGTGTATGATAGCCAGCTTATCATTGCATGATCAGCCACGTGATCAGTGCATGATCAGCCACTTGATCAGTGCATGCACAGTCCCGTGATCAGTGTATGATCAGCTTCGTGATCAGTGCATGATCAGCCACGTGATTAGTGCATGATAGCCAAGTGATCAATGCACGATAGCTACGTGATCAGTGCATGCTCAGTCATGTGAGCAGTGCATGATAGCCACGTGATCAGTGCATGATCAGTCACGTGATCATTGCGTGATCAGCCACGTGATCAGTGTATGATCATCCACATGATCATTGCATGCGCAGTCAGGTGATCAGTGCATTATAGCCTCGTGATCAGTTCATTATCAGTCACGTGATCAGTGTGTGCTCAGTCACGTGATCAGGGCCTACTGAGCTCCGTTTTTCCTGTCTGCTCCGCTGCTTGACAATTGCCAGCTGAGCTGCGTGATTCCTGCCTGCTCATCTGCTTGACAATGGCCAGCTGAGCCGTCTGATTCCTGCCTATTCAGCTGCTTGATGATTGCCAGCTGAGCAGCATGATTCATCACAGCTGAGGTCCATGATTATTGCCTGCTGATTGCGTGATTCGTGCCTGCTCAGCTCTTTGGTTACTGCCTCCTGAGGCACATCATCAGTGCATGAGAGCCACGTGATCAGTGTATGATCAGCCACGTGATCAGTGCATAATAGCCACGTGATCAGTTCTTGATTAGTCACATGATAAGCACCATTCAGACACGAGATCACAGCATGCTAAGTCACGTGATCAGTTCATGATCACCCTTGTGATTAGTGCATGATCAGCCACGTGATAAATGCATGATCATCCACGTGATTATTGCATGCACAATCAAGTGATCAGTGCATGATAGCCATGTGATCTGTGCATGATCAGCCAAGTGATCAGTGCATGCACAGTCACGTGATCATTGTATGATCAGCTTCGTGAACAGTGCATGATCAGTCATGTGATCAGGGCTTGATCAGCCATTTTTTTAGTGCATGATCAGTCACATGATCAGCGTATGAACATCCACGTGATCAGTGCATGGGCAGTCAATTGATCAGTGCATGCAGTCACGTGATCAGTGTATGATCAGCTTCGTGTTCAGAGTATGATCAGCCACGTGATCAGTGTCTGATCAGCCAGGTGATCAGAGTATGACCAGCCAGGTGATCAGTGTATTATCAGCTACGTGATCAGTGCATGATCCACAACATATTTAGTGCATGATCAGGCACATGAACAGTGTATGATCAGCCACGTGATCAGTGCATGATCAAACACGTGATCAGTGCATGATCACCCACGTTATCAGTGCATGCACAGTCACGTGATCAGTGTATGATCAGCTTCGTGATCAGTGCATGGTCAGCCGCGTGATCAGTGCATGATCAGTCACGTGATCATTGTAGGATCAGCCACGTAGTCAGTGCATGATCAGCCCCTTGATCAATGCATGATCATCGAAATGATCAGTGCATGCAGTCACGTGATCAGTGTATGATCAGCCAGGTGATCAGTGAATGATCAGGCACGTGATCAGTGCATGATCAGTCAATGATCAGTGTATGATAAGACACGTGATCAGTGCATGATTGCCATGTGATCAGTGCATGATTGCCATGTGATCAGTGCATGATCAGCCTCGTAAGCAGTGCATGATAGCCACCTGATCAGTGCATGATCAGCAACGTGATTAGTGCATGATCAACCACATGATCAGTGCATGTGCAGTCACGTGATCAGTGTATGATCAGCCATGTGATCAGTGCATGACAGCCAAGTGATCAATGCATGATAGCTACGTGATCAGTGCATGAACAGTGCATGATCATCCACGTGATCACTGCATGATAGCCATGTGATAATTGCCTACAGTTACATGGTCAGTGCATGCGCAGTCAGGTGATCAGTGCATGATACACACCTGATCAGCACATGGTCAATAACATGATCAGCAATATTCAGACACGTGATCACTGTATGGTCAGTCATGTGATCAGTTCCTGATCAGCCTCGTGATCAGTGTATGATCATCCTCGAGATCAGTGGATGCGCAGTCACATGATCAGTGCATGATAGCCATGTGATTAGTGCAGGATCAGTCACGTCTTCAGTGCATGTTCAATCACTTGATCAGTGCATGATCAGCTACGTGATCAGTGCATGATAGCCAGGTGATCAGTGCATGATCAGTCATGTGATCAGTGTATGATCAACCACGGGATCAATGCATGATAGGCACCAGATCAGTGCATGATCAGTCACGTGATCAGTGCATGATCGGCAATGTGATTAGTGCATGATCAGCCACGGGATTAGTGCATGACCAGCCAAGTTATCAGTGCATGCACAGTCACGTGATCAGTGTATGATCAGCTTCGGATTCAGTGCATGGTCAGCCACGTGATCAGTGCATGATCAGGCACGTGAAGAGTGCATGATCAGTCACGTGATCAGTGTATGATAGCCAGCTTATCAGTGCATGATCAGCCACATGATCAGTGCATGATCAGTCATGTGATCAGTGCATGCGCAGTCACGTGATCAGTGTATGATCAGCCATGTGATCAGTGTACGATCAGCCATGTGAGCAGTGCATGATCAGCCACGTGATCAGTGCATGATAGCCACCTGATCAGTGCATGATAAGCAACGTGATTAGTGCATGATCAGCCACGTGATCAGTGTATGATCAGCCACGTGATCAGTGCATGATAGCCAATTGATCAATACATGATAGCTACGTGATCAGTGCATGCTCAGTCTCATGATCAGTGCATGATCAGCCACGTGATCAGTGCATGATAGCCATGTGATCATTGCCTACATTTACATGATCAGTGCATGTGCAGTCACGTGATCAGTGCATGATCAGTCACGTGATCTGTGTATGACCAATCACATGATCAATGCATGATAGCCACCAGATCAGTGCATGAACAGTCACGTGATCAGTGCATGATCTGTCACGTGTCCAGTGTATGATACCCACGTGAACAGTTCTTGCGTAGTCATGTGATCAGTGCATGATAGCTAAGTTATCAGTGCCTGATCAGCCACGTGATCAGTGCAAGACCGCCCCGGGATGAGTGCATGATTATTTAGGTGATCAGTGTATGATTAGCCATATGATCAGTGCATGATAGCCACGTGATCAGTGCATGATCAGTCACGAGATCATGGCATGAGCTGTCATGTGATCAGTGCATGATAGCTTCTCGATCAGTGCATAATCAGTCACGTGATCAGT
>NW_020190423.1:0-5810 GCF_002263795.3 Bos taurus
CTGATCATGGCACTGATCAAACGTGGTTGATAGCCATGCACTGATCACGTGGCTGAATCATACAGTGATTACATGACTGATCATGCACTAATCACGTTGTGGAATCCTGCACTGATCACGTGACTGATCATGCACTAGTCACTGGCTATCATGCATGCTGATCACGTGGCTGCTCATACACTGATCACGTGCCTGATCATGCACTGATCATGTGCCTGATCATGCACTGATTGCGTAAATTAGCATGCAGTGATCTCGTGTCTGAATTGTGCTGATCATGTGACTAATCAAGAACTGATCACGTGGCTATAATGCACTCATCACGTGACTGGGCACGCACTGAACATATGGATGACCATACACTGATCACGTCACTGATCACGCACTGATCACGTGACTGATCATGCACTGATCACGTGGCTGATCCTGCACTGATCACGAAGCTGATCATACTCTGATCACGTGAGTGGCATGCACTGATCAGTGGCTGATCATGCACTGATCACGTGGCTGATCATGCACTGATCACGTGGGTGATCATGAAACTGATCACGTGGCTTATCATACACTGCTCACGTGGCTGATCATGCACTAATCACGTTGTGGATGATGCACTGATCACGTGGCTGATCATACACTGATCACGTGGTGATCATGAACTGATCACGTGGCTGATCATACACTGATCACCTGAATGATCATGCACTAATCACGTTGTGGATCATGCACTGATCACGTGGCTGATCATACTCTGATACAACGAAGCTGAAAATACACTGATCACGTGACTGCATGCACTGATCACATGGCTATCATGCACTGATCACGTGTCTATCATGCACTGATCACGTGACTGCCATTAACTGAACACATACCTGTTCATGCACTGTTTACGTGCTATCATGCACTGATCACGTGGCTGATCATGCATTGGTCACGTGGCTGATCATGCACTGATCACGTTGCGTATCATGCACTGATCACATGACGGCGCATGAACTGATCACGTGGATATTTACACTGATCAAGTGACAAATCATGCACTACTCACGTGACTGATCATGCACTGATCACGTGGCTATCATGCACTGATCACGTGACTGATCATGCACTAGACACGTCGCTATCATGCACTGATCACGTTGCTGTTCATACAGTGATCACGTGACTGATCATGCACTGATCACGTGCCTGATCATGCACTGATCACGAAGCTGATCATACTCCAATCACGTGAGTGTGCATGCACTGATCACGTGGCTGATCATGCACTAATCACGTTGTGGATGATGCACTGATCACGAGGCTGATCATACACTGATCACGTGACTGTGCATGCAATGATCACTTGGCTGATCATGTGCTGATCACGTGGCTGATCATGCACTGATAACCTGGCTATCATCCACTGATCACGTGAGTGATCATGCACTCTTCACGTGCATGATCATGCACTGATCACGTGTCTTAGCATGCACTAACCATGTTGCTGATCATGCAATGGTCAGGTGGCTATCATGCACTGTTTACCTGGCTGATCATGCACTGATCACATGGCTGTAATACACTGACCACTTGACTGTGCATGCACTGATCACGTGGATGATTATACACTGATCACGTGACTGATCATGCACTGATCATGTGTCTGATCATGCACTGATAAAGTGGTTGATCATGCACTGATCACGTGGCTGAGCATACAGTGATTACATGACTGATCATGCACTAATCACGTTGTGGATCCTGCACTGATCACGTGACTGATCATGCACTAGTCACGTGGCTATCATGCACTGATCACGTGGCTGATCATACACTGATCACGTGCCTGATCATGCACTGATCATGTGCCTGATCATGCACTGATTGCGTAAATTAGCATGCAGTGATCTCGTGTCTGAATTGTGCTGATCATGTGACTAATCAAGAACTGATCACGTGGCTATAATGCACTGATCACGTGACTGGGCACGCACTGAACATATGGATGACCATACACTGATCACGTCACTGATCACGCACTGATCACGTGACTGATCATGCACTGATCACGTGGCTGATCCTGCACTGATCACGAAGCTGATCATACTCTGATCACGTGAGTGTGCATGCACTGATCACGTGGCTGATCATGCACTGATCACGTGGCTGATCATGCACTGATCACGTGGGTGATCATGAACTGATCACGTGGCTTATCATACACTGCTCACGTGGCTGATCATGCACTAATCACGTTGTGGATGATGCACTGATCACGTGGCTGATCATACACTGATCACGTGGGTGATCATGAACTGATCACGTGGCTGATCATACACTGATCACCTGAATGATCATGCACTAATCACGTTGTGGATCATGCACTGATCACGTGGCTGATCAGGCACTGATCACGTGGCTGATCATACTCTGAACACGAAGCTGAAAATACACTGATCACGTGACTGCATGCACTGATCACATGGCTATCATGCACTGATCACGTGTCTATCATGCACTGATCACGTGACTGTGCATTAACTGAACACATACCTGTTCATGCACTGTTTACGTGGCTATCATGCACTGATCACGTGGCTTATCATGCATTGGTCACGTGGCTGATCATGCACTGATCACGTTGCGTATCATGCACTGATCACATGACGGCGCATGAACTGATCACGTGGATATTATACACTGATCAAGTGACAAATCATGCACTACTCACGTGACTGATCATGCACTGATCACGTGGCTATCATGCACTGATCACGTGACTGATCATGCACTAGACACGTCGCTATCATGCACTGATCACGTTGCTGTTCATACAGTGATCACGTGACTGATCATGCACTGATCACGTGCCTGATCATGCACTGATCACGAAGCTGATCATACTCCAATCACGTGAGTGTGCATGCACTGATCACGTGGCTGATCATGCACTAATCACGTTGTGGATGATGCACTGATCACGAGGCTGATCATACACTGATCACGTGACTGTGCATGCAATGATCACTTGGCTGATCATGTACTGATCACGTGGCTGATCATGCACTGATAACCTGGCTATCATCCACTGATCACGTGAGTGATCATGCACTCTTCACGTGCATGATCATGCACTGATCACGTGTCTTAGCATGCACTAACCATGTTGCTGATCATGCAATGGTCAGGTGGCTATCATGCACTGTTTACCTGGCTGATCATGCACTGATCACATGGCTGTAATACACTGACCACTTGACTGTGCATGCACTGATCACGTGGATGATTATACACTGATCACGTGACTGATCATGCACTGATCATGTGTCTGATCATGCACTGATAAAGTGGTTGATCATGCACTGATCACGTGGCTGAGCATACAGTGATTACATGACTGATCATGCACTAATCACGTTGTGGATCCTGCACTGATCACGTGACTGATCATGCACTAGTCACGTGGCTATCATGCACTGATCACGTGGCTGATCATACACTGATCACGTGCCTGATCATGCACTGATCATGTGCCTGATCATGCACTGATTGCGTAAATTAGCATGCAGTGATCTCGTGTCTGAATTGTGCTGATCATGTGACTAATCAAGAACTGATCACGTGGCTATAATGCACTGATCACGTGACTGGGCACGCACTGAACATATGGATGACCATACACTGATCACGTCACTGATCACGCACTGATCACGTGACTGATCATGCACTGATCACGTGGCTGATCCTGCACTGATCACGAAGCTGATCATACTCTGATCACGTGAGTGTGCATGCACTGATCACGTGGCTGATCATGCACTGATCACGTGGGTGATCATGAACTGATCACGTGGCTTATCATACACTGCTCACGTGGCTGATCATGCACTAATCACGTTGTGGATGATGCACTGATCACGTGGCTGATCATACACTGATCACGTGGGTGATCATGAACTGATCACGTGGCTGATCATACACTGATCACCTGAATGATCATGCACTAATCACGTTGTGGATCATGCACTGATCACGTGGCTGATCAGGCACTGATCACGTGGCTGATCATACTCTGAACACGAAGCTGAAAATACACTGATCACGTGACTGCATGCACTGATCACATGGCTATCATGCACTGATCACGTGTCTATCATGCACTGATCACGTGACTGCGCATTAACTGAACACATACCTGTTCATGCACTGTTTACGTGGCTATCATGCACTGATCACGTGGCTGATCATGCATTGGTCACGTGGCTGATCATGCACTGATCACGTTGCGTATCATGCACTGATCACATGACGGCGCATGAACTGATCACGTGGATATTATACACTGATCAAGTGACAAATCATGCACTACTCACGTGACTGATCATGCACTGATCACGTGGCTATCATGCACTGATCACGTGACTGATCATGCACTAGACACGTCGCTATCATGCACTGATCACGTTGCTGTTCATACAGTGATCACGTGACTGATCATGCACTGATCACGTGCCTGATCATGCACTGATCACGAAGCTGATCATACTCCAATCACGTGAGTGTGCATGCACTGATCACGTGGCTGATCATGCACTAATCACGTTGTGGATGATGCACTGATCACGAGGCTGATCATACACTGATCACGTGACTGTGCATGCAATGATCACTTGGCTGATCATGTACTGATCACGTGGCTGATCATGCACTGATAACCTGGCTATCATCCACTGATCACGTGAGTGATCATGCACTCTTCACGTGCATGATCATGCACTGATCACGTGTCTTAGCATGCACTAACCATGTTGCTGATCATGCAATGGTCAGGTGGCTATCATGCACTGTTTACCTGGCTGATCATGCACTGATCACATGGCTGTAATACACTGACCACTTGACTGTGCATGCACTGATCACGTGGATGATTATACACTGATCACGTGACTGATCATGCACTGATCATGTGTCTGATCATGCACTGATAAAGTGGTTGATCATGCACTGATCACGTGGCTGAGCATACAGTGATTACATGACTGATCATGCACTAATCACGTTGTGGATCCTGCACTGATCACGTGACTGATCATGCACTAGTCACGTGGCTATCATGCACTGATCACGTGGCTGCTCATACACTGATCACGTGCCTGATCATGCACTGATCATGTGCCTGATCATGCACTGATTGCGTAAATTAGCATGCAGTGATCTCGTGTCTGAATTGTGCTGATCATGTGACTAATCAAGAACTGATCACGTGGCTATAATGCACTCATCACGTGACTGGGCACGCACTGAACATATGGATGACCATACACTGATCACGTCACTGATGACGCACTGATCACGTGACTGATCATGCACTGATCACGTGGCTGATCCTGCACTGATCACGAAGCTGATCATACTCTGATCACGTGAGTGTGCATGCACTGATCACGTGGCTGATCATGCACTGATCACGTGGCTGATCATGCACTGATCACGTGGGTGATCATGAACTGATCACGTGGCTTATCATACACTGCTCACGTGGCTGATCATGCACTAATCACGTTGTGGATGATGCACTGATCACGTGGCTGATCATACACTGATCACGTGGGTGATCATGAACTGATCACGTGGCTGATCATACACTGATCACCTGAATGATCATGCACTAATCACGTTGTGGATCATGCACTGATCACGTGGCTGATCAGGCACTGATCACGTGGCTGATCATACTCTGAACACGAAGCTGAAAATACACTGATCACGTGACTGCATGCACTGATCACATGGCTATCATGCACTGATCACGTGTCTATCATGCA
>NW_020190424.1:0-7624 GCF_002263795.3 Bos taurus
ACGTGGCTGACCATGCACTGATCACGAAACTGATCATACACTGATCACGTGACTGTGCATGCACTGATCACGTGGCTGAACATGCAATGATCACGTGGCTGATCATGCACTGATCACGAAGTTGATCATACACTGATCACGTGACTCTGCATGCACTGATCACGTGACTGAACATGCAATGATCACGTGGCTGATCATGCACTGATTACGTGGCTGATCATGCGCTGATCACCTAGCTGTCATGCACTGATCACAAGGCTATCATGCACTGATCCCATGGCTCATCATGCACTGATACGTGATTGATCATTCAGGGGTCACATGGCTATCATGCACTGTTCACGTGGCTGATCATACCCTGATCATGTGACTGATCATGCACTCATCACATGCCTGATCATGCACTGATCACGTGGCTGATCATGCACTGATCACGAAGCTGATCATACACTGGTCACGTGACTGTGCATGCACTGATCACGTGGCTGATCATACAGTGATTACGGGGCTGATCATGCACTGATTACGTGGCTGATCATGCACTGATCATGAAGCTGATCATACACTGATCACGTGGCTATCATGCACTGATCATGTGGTTGATCATGCATGAAACGAAGCTGATCATACACGGATCATGGGACCATGGCATGCACTGGTCACGTGGCTGATCATTGCACTGATCACGTGACTGTGGAGGCACTGATCACGTGGCTGAACATGTACTGATCACGAAGCTTATCATACACTGATCACGTGACTGTGGATGCAACTGGATTACGTGGCTGACCATGCACTGATCACGAAGCTGATCATACACTGATCACGTGTCTGTGCATGCACTGATCCCGTGGCTGAACATGGAATGATCACGAAGCTGACCATACACTGGTCACGTGACTGTGCATTGCACTGATCACGTGGCTGATCATACAGTGATCACGTGGCTGATCATTCACTGTTTACATGGCTGAACATGCACTGATCACGTAGCTATCATGCACTGAAAATATTGATATCAAGCAATGATCATGTGGCTGATCATACACTGATCATGGAGGCTGTTCATGCACTGATCACCTGGCTGATCATGCAATGATCACGAAGCTGATCATACACTAATCCCGTGAGTGTGCATGCACTGATCACATGGATGATCATGCACTGGTCACGTGGGTGATCATGCACTCTTCACTTGCCAGGTCATGCACTGATCACGTGGCTGATCATGCACTGATCACGAAGCTGATCATACACTAATCCCGTGCCTGATCATGCACTGATCACGTGGTTGATCATGCACTGATCACGAAGCTGATCATACACTAATCCTGTGACTGTGCATGCACTGATCACGTGGCTGATCGTGCACTGATCACGTGGGAGATCATGCACTGATCACGTGGCTGATCATGCACTCTTCACGTACCTGATCATGCACCGATCACGTAGCTGACCATGCACTGATCACGAAGCTAATCATACACTGATCACGTGTCTTGCATGCACTGAACCCGTGGCTGAAGATGCAATGATTACGTGGCTGATCATGCACTGATCTCGAAGCTGATCATACAATGGACACGTGACTGTGCATGCACTGATCACGTGGCTGATTCATACAGTGATCACGTGGCTGATCATGCACTGATTACATGGCTGATCATGCACTGATCACGTACCTATCATGCACTGATAACATGGCTATCAAGCCACTGATCACGTGGCTGATCATACACTGATCATGAGGCTGTTCATGCACTCATCATGTGTCTGATTATACACTGATCACATTACTGATAATGCACTGAACACGTGCCTGATCATGCACTGATTACGTGGCTGATCATGCACTGATCACGAAGCTGATCATACACTGATCACGTGACTGTGCATGCAACTGATCACGTGGCTTGATCATGCTCTGATCACCTGGCTGATCATGCACTGATAACTTTGCTATCATACACTTATCACGTGACTGATCATGCACACTTGAGTGCCTGATCATGCACTGTTCACTTTGGAGATCATGCACTGATCACGAAGCTGATCATACACTGATCACGTGACTGTGCATGCAATGGTCACGTGGCTGAACATGCACTGATCACGTGGGTGATAATTCACTGATGACTTGGCTGATCATACACTTATCTTGTGACTGATCATGCACTAATCACGTTGCGGATCATGCACTGATCACGCGGCTGATCATTGACTGATCATGAGGCTGTTCATGCACTCATCACGTTGTCTGATCATACACTGATCACGTTACGGTTTATGCACTGATCACGTGACTGATCATGCACTGATTACGTGGCTCATAATGCACAGATCACGAAGCTGATCATACACTGATTACGTGAATCTGCATGCACTGATCACTTGGCTGATCTTGCACTGTTCATGTGGCTGACCATGCACTGATCACGTGGTTGAACATACACTGATCACGTGGCTGATCAGGAACTACTCACTAAGGTGGTCATACACTGATCACGTGACTGTGCATGCACTGATCACAAGGCCTGATCATGCACTGATCACGTGGCTGATATGCCCTCTTCACGTGCCTGATAATGAACTGATCACGTGGCTGACCATGCACTGATACGAAGCTGATCATTCACTGATCACCTGACTGTGCATGCACTGATCACGTGCTGAACATGCAATGATCAGTGGGAGAACATGCACTCATCACGAAGTTGATCATACACTGATCACGTGACTCTGCATGCACTGATCATGTGACTGAACATGCAATGATCACGTGGCTGATCATGCACTGATTACGTGGCTGATCATGCCCTGATCACCTAGCTATCATCACTGATCACAAGGCTATCATGCACTGATCCATGGCTCATCATGCACTGATACGTGATTGAACATGCAGGAGTCACGTGGCTATCATGCACTGTTCACGTGGCTGATCATACCCTGATCATGTGACTGATCATGCACTCATCAACTTGCCTGATCATGCACTGATCACGTGGCTGATCATGCACTGATCATGAAGCTGATCATACCCTGGTCACGTGACTGTGCATGCACTGATCACGTGGCTGATCATACAGTGATTACGGGGCTGATCATGCAACTGATTACGTTGCTGATCATGCACTGCTCACATAGCTATCATGCACTGATCACATGGCTATCATGCACTGATCCCATGGCTCATCATTCACTGATCACGTGATGGATCATGCAGGGGTCACGTGGCTGTCATGCACTGATCACGTGCCAGATCATGCACTGATCACGTGGCTGATCATGCACTGATCATGAAGCTGATCATACACTGATCACGTGGCTATCATGCACTGATCATGTGGTTGATCATGCACTGAAAACGAAGCTGATCATACACGATCATGGGACCATGCATGCACTGATCACGTGGCTGATCATGCACTCTTCACGTGCCTGATCATGCACTGATCACGTGGCTGATCATACACTGATCATTAGGCTTTTCATGCACTCATCACGTGTCTGATCATACACTGATCACATTACTGATAATGCACTGAACACGTGCCTGATAATGCAGTGATCACGTGGCTCATCATGCACTGATCACGAAGCTGATCATACACTGATTACGTTACTGTGCATGCACTGATCACTTGCTGATCTTGCACTGGTTCATGTGGCTGATCATGCACTGATCACGTGGGTTGATCATACACTGATCACGTGGCTGATCATGAACTAATCACGAAGCTGATCATGCACTGATCACGTGACTGTGCATGCACTGATAACGTGGCTGATCATACACTGATCACGTGCCAGATGCATACACTGATCACGAGACTGCACATGCACTGATCAACGTGACTGATCATGCACTGATCACAGTGACTGTGGAGGCACTGATCACGTGGCTGATCATGTACTGATCACTTTGGAGATCATGCACTGATCACGTGGCTGATCATGCACTGATCACGTGGCTGATCATGCACTGATCATTAGGCTTTTCATGCACTCATCACGTGTCTGATCAATACACTGATCACATTACTGATAATGCACTGAAACACGTGCCTGATAATGCAGTGATCACGTGGCTCATCATGCACTGATCACGAAGCTGATCATACACTGATTACGTTACTGTGCATGCACTGATCACTTGGCTGATCTTGCACTGTTCATGTGGCTGATCATGCACTGATCACGTGGCTGATCGTGAACTAATCACGAAGCTGATCATGCACTGATCACGTGACTGTGCATGCACTGATCACAAGGCTGATCATGCACTGATCACGTGGCTGATCATGCCCTCTTCACGTGCCTGATAATGAACTGATCACGTGGCTGACCATGCACTGATCACGAAGCTGATCATACACTGATCACCTGACTGTGCATGCACTGATCACGTGGCTGAACATGCAATGATCACGTGGGAGAACATGCACTCATCACGAAGTTGATCATACACTGACCACGTGACTCTGCATGCACTGATCACGTGGCTGATCATGCACTGATTACGTGGCTGATCATGCGCTGATCACCTAGCTATCATGCACTGATCACAAGGCTATCATGCACTGATCCCATGGCTCATCATGCACTGATACGTGATTGAACATGCAGGAAGTCACGTGGCTATCATGCACTGTTCACGTGGCTGATCATACCCTGATCATGTGACTGATCATGCACTCATCACATGCCTGATCATGCACTGATCACGTGGCTTGATCATGCACTGATCACGAAGCTGATCATACACTGGGCACCTGACTGTGCATGCACTGATCACGTGGCTGATCATACAGTGATTACGGGGCTGATCATGCACTGATTTACGGTTGCTGATCATGCACTGCTCACGTAGCTATCATGCACTGACTCACATGAATTATCATGCACTGATCCCATGGCTCATCATTCAACTGATCACGTGACGGATCATGCAGGGGTCACGTGGCTGTCATGCACTGATCACGTGGCTGATCATAACACTGATCAATGTGACTGATTATGCACTGATCACATGCCTGATCAGTAACTGATCACGTTCCTGATCATGCACTTATCACGTGACTGATCATGCACTCATCACCTGCCTGACCGTGCACTGATCACGTGGCTGATCATGCACTGATCACGAAGCTGATCATACACTAGTCACGTGACTGCGCATGCACTGATCACGTGGCTGATCATACAGTGATCACGTGGCTGATCATGCACTGATTACATGGCTGATAATGCACTGATCACGTAGCTATCATGCACTGATCACATGGCTATCATGCACTGATCCCATGGCTCATCATGCACTGATAACGTGACTGATCATGCAGGGGTCACGTGGCTATCATGCACTGATCACGTGCCAGATCATGCACAGATCACGTGGCTGATCATGCACTGATCATGAGCTGATCATACACTGATCACGTGGCTATCATGCACTGATCATGTGGTTGATCATGCACTGAAAACGAAGCTGATCATACACGGATCATGGGACCATGCATGCACTGATCACGTGGCTGATCATGCACTGACCACGTGACTGTGGAGGCACTGATCACGTGGCTGATCATGCACTGATCACTTTGGAGATCATGCACTGATCACGTGGCTGATCATACACTGATCATTAGGCTTTTCATGCACTCATCACGTGTCTGATCATACACTGATCACATTACTGATAATGCACTGAACACGTGCCTGATAATGCAGTGATCACGTGGCTTCATCATGCACTGATCACGAAGCAGATCATACACTGATTACGTTTACTGTGCATGCACTGATCACTTGGCTGATCTTGCACTGTTCATGTGGCTGATCATGCACTGATCACGTGTTTGATCATACACTGATCACGTGGCTGATCATGAACTAATCACGAAGCTGATCATGCACTGATCACGTGACTGTGCATGCACTGATAACGTGGCTGATCATACACTGATCACGTGCCAGATCATACACTGATCACGAGACTGCACATGCACTGATCACGTGGCTGATCATGCACTGATCATGAAGCTGATCATACACTGATCACGGCACTGTGCATGCACTGATCATGTGGTTGATCCTGCACTGAGCACCTGGCTGATCATACACTGATAACCATGCTATCATACACTGATCACGTGACTGATCCTGCCCTCTTCACGTGCCTGATGATGAACTGATCACGTGGCTGACCATGGCACTGATCACGAAGCTGATCATACACTGATCACCTGACTGTGCATGCACTGATCACGTGGCTGAACATGCAATGATCACGTGGGAGATCATGCACTGATCACGTGGCTGATCATCCAAACTTCACTTGCCTGATCATGCACTGATCACGTGGCTGACCATGCACTGATCACGAAGCTGATCATACACTGATCACCTGACTGTGCATGCACTGATCACGTGGCTGAACATGGAATAATCACGTGGCTGATCATGGCCACTGATCACGAAGTTGGTCATACACTGATCACGTGACTGTGCAGGCACTGATCACGTGGCTGATCATGCACTGATCACGTGCGTGATCATACACTGATCACGAGACTGCACATGCACTGATCACCTTCCTGATCATTCACTGTTCACTTGCCTGATCATGCATGATCACGTGGCTGACCATGCACTGATCACGAAGCTGATCATACACTGATCACGTGACTGTGCATGCACTGATCACGTGGCTGAACATGCAATGATCACGTGGCGGATCATGCACTGATCACGAAGTTGATCATACACATGATCACGTGACTCTGCATGCACTGATCACGTGACTGAACATGCAATGATCACGTGGCTGATCATGCACTGATTACGTGGCTGATCATGCGCTGATCACCTAGCTGTCATGCACTGATCACAAGGCTATCATGCACTGATCCCATGGCTCATCATGCACTGATACGTGATTGATCATTCAGGGGTCACATGGCTATCATGCACTGTTCACGTGGCTGATCATACCCTGATCATGTGACTGATCATGCACTCATCACATGCCTGATCATGCACTGATCACGTGGCTGATCATGCACTGATCACGAAGCTGATCATACACTGATCACGTGGACTGTGCATGCACTGATCACGTGGCTGATCATACATGATTACGGGGCTGATCATGCACTGATTACGTGGCTGATCATGCACTGATCATGAAGCTGATCATACACTGATCACGTGGCTATCATGCACTGATCATGTGGTTGATCATGCACTGACGAAGCTGATCATACACGGATCATGGACCATGCATGCACTGGTCACGTGGCTGATCATGCACTGATCACGTGACGTGGAGGCACTGATCACGTGGCTGAACATGTACTGATCACGAAGCTTATCATACACTGATCACGTGACTGTGGATGCACTGATTACGTGGCTGACCATGCACTGATCACGAAGCTGATCATACACTGATCACGTGTCTGTGCATGCACTGATCACGTGGCTGAACATGGAATGATCACGAAGCTGACCATACACTGGTCACGTGAACTGTGCATGCACTGATCACGTGGCTGATCATACAGTGATCAGTGGCTGATCATTCACTGATTACAGGCTGAACATGCACTGAATCACGTAG
>NW_020190426.1:0-11592 GCF_002263795.3 Bos taurus
TGCACTGATCACGTGACTGATCATGCACTGATCACGTGGCTATCATGCACTGATCACTTGGCTGATCATACACTGATCACATGACTGATCATGCACTGTTTCACGTGACTGATCATGTACTGATCACGTGACTGATCATGCACTGATCACGTAATTGATCATGCACTATTCACGTGGCTGATCATGCAAATGATCACGTGACTGACTATGCACTGATCACGTGACTGATCATCCACTGATCAGTTGGCTATCATGCACTGATTACTTGGCTGATCATACAATGATCACGTGACTGATCATGCACTGATCATCTGGCTATCATGCACTCATTACCTGGCTATCGTGCACTGATCACGTGGTTGATCATACACTGATCACGAGACTGATCATGCACTGATCACGTCTATATCATGCACTGATCACATGACTGCCCATGCACTGATCACCCGGATGATCATTACACTGATCATGTGACAGATCATGCACTGATCACGTGGCTATCATGCACTGCTCACGCGGCTGTTCATGCAGTGATCACTTAGCTACCATGTACTGGTCACGTGAGTGATCATGCACTGATCACGTAATTGATCATGCACAGATCAGGTGACTTATCATGCACTGTTCACGTGAGTGATCATGCACTGATCACGTGACTGATCATGCACTGATCTCGTGGCTATCATGCACGGCTCATGTGGCTGATCATGCAATGATTACCTAGCTACCATATACTGGTCACGTGACTGATCATGCACTGATCAGTTAATTGATCATGCACTGATTCATGTGGCTGATCATCCACTGATCACGTGACTGATCATGCACTGATCACGTAACTGATCATGCAGTGATCACGTGGATATCATGCACTGATCACTTGGCTGGTCATACACTGATCACGTGCCTGGTCATGCACAGATTACATGACTGATCATGCACTGTTCACGTGACTGATCATGTACTGATCACGTGACTGATCATGCACTGATCACGTAATTGATCATGCACTATTCACGTGGCTGATCATGCAATGATCACGTGACTGACTATGCACTGATCACGTGACTGATCATCCACTGATCAGTTGGCTATCATGCACTGATTACTTGGCTGATCATACAATGATCACGTGACTGATCATGCACTGATCATCTGGCTATCATGCACTCATTACCTGGCTATCGTGCACTGATCACGTGGTTGATCATACACTGATCACGAGACTGATCATGCACTGATCACGTCTATATCATGCACTGACCACATGACTGCCCATGCACTGATCACCCGGATGATCATACACTGATCATGTGACAGATCATGCACTGATCACGTGGCTATCATGCACTGCTCACGCGGCTGTTCATGCAGTGATCACGTAGCTACCATGTACTGGTCACGTGAGTGATCATGCACTGATCACGTAATTGATCATGCACTGATCAGGTGACTTATCATGCACTGTTCACGTGAGTGATCATGCACTGATCACGTGACTGATCATGCACTGATCTCGTGGCTATCATGCACGGCTCATGTGGCTGATCATGCAATGATTACCTAGCTACCATATACTGGTCACGTGACTGATCATGCACTGATCACGTAATTGATCATGCACTGATCATGTGGCTGATCATCCTGATCAGTGATGATCATGCACTGATCACGTGACTGATCATGCAGTGATCACGTGGATATCATGCACCTGATCACTTGGCTGGTCATACACTGATCACGTGCCTGGTCATGCACAGATTACATGACTGATCATGCCACTGATCACGTGACTGATCATGCACTGATCAGGTGGCTATCATGCACTACTCACGTGGCTGATCATGCAATGATCATGTAGCTACCATGTACCGGTCAGGTGACTGATCATACACCCATCAGGTGACGGATCATGCACTGATCACGTGGCTGATCATACACTGATCACCTGCCTGGTCATGCACAGATCACGTGACAAATCAATGAACTGATCACATAGGCTATCATGAAACTGATCACCTGGCTGATCATGCACTGATCACGTGGTCTGATCATGCAACTGATACCGTGACTGAGCATGGACTGATCACATGACTATCATGTAGTGATCACGTGACTTAATGGCGCTGATCATGTGACTGATCATGCCCTGATCATGTTTGCTATCATACACTGATCATGTGCCTCTGGAGGCAATAAACAAAGAGCTGAGTAGGCACGAATCAAACAGTCAGCAGGCAATAATCATGGAACTCAGCTGTGAGGAATCATGCTGCTCAGCTGGCAATAATCAAGCAGCTGAGCAGGCAGGAATTACGCAGCACAGCTGGCAATTGTCAAGCAGATGACAGGCAGGAATCGTGCAGCTCAGCTGGCAATTGTCAAGCAGATGATCAGACAGGAATCACGCAGCTCAGCAGGCCCTGATCACGTGACTGAGCATGCACTTTTCACGTGGCTGATCATACACTGATTACGTGAATGATCATGCACTGATCCCTTGGATATCATGCACTGATCACGTGGCTGATCATACTCTGCTCACGTAACTGATCATGCACTGATCACATGGCTGATCATACTCTGCTCACGTAACTGATCATGCACTAATCACGTAATTGATCATGCACTGATCACGTGGCTGATCATGCACTGAACACGTGACTAATCACGCACTGATCATGTGACTGATCATGCACTGATCACGTGGCTATCATGCACTGCTCACGTGGCTCATCATGCAATGATCACGTAATTGATCATGCACTGATCACCTGGCTTATCATGCATTGATCATGTGACTGATCATGTGCTGATCATGTTTGGTGTCACACACTGATCATGTGCATCTGCAGGCAATGAACAAAGAGCTGAGTAGGCAGGAATCAGTCAGCAGGCTATAATCATGGAACTCACCTCTGGAATCATGCTGCTCACCTGGCAATAATCCAGTAGATGAGCAGGCAGGAATTATGCAGCACAGGTGGCAATTGTCAAGGAGATGACAGGCAGGAACCGTACAGCTCAGCTGTGCAATTGTCAAGCAGCATGAGCAGACAGTCAATCACGCAGCTCAGGCAGGCCCTTATCACGTGACTGAGCATGCACTGTTCACGTGGCTGATCACACACCTATCACGTGAATAATCATGCACTGATCACGTGGCTCTCATGCACTGAATCATGTGATTGCGCATGCACTGATCACGTAATTGTTGCACTGCTCACGGTAGCTATCAGCACTGATGACGTGGCTGATCATGCACTGATCACGTAGCTCTCTTGCACTATCACTTGGCTGATCATACAACTCTATCATGGGACTGATCGTTGCCACGGTCACGGAGGCTTATCAATTCTGATTGGTCGACATGGATCTCCACATGCAGTGTCCACCGTGCCAGATGATTCATGCACTGATCACGTGACTGACCATGCACTCGATCATGTGATTGATCATGCACTGATCACGTGGCTGATCATGCACTGATCATTTTGCTGATCATGCGCTGATCACGTGGCTGATCATACACTGATCACGTGACTGATCATGCACTGATCACGTGACTGATCATGCACTGATCACGTGGCTATCATGCACTGATCACTTGGCTGGTCATACACTGATCACATGACTGATCATGCACTGTTCACGTGACTGATCATGTACTGATCACGTGACTGATCATGCACTGATCACGTAATTGATCATGCACTATTCACGTGGCTGATCATGCAATGATCACGTGACTGACTATGCACTGATCACGTGACTGATCATCCACTGATCAGTTGGCTATCATGCACTGATTACTTGGCTGATCATACAATGATCACGTGACTGATCATGCACTGATCATCTGGCTATCATGCACTCATTACCTGGCTATCGTGCACTGATCACGTGGTTGATCATACACTGATCACGAGACTGATCATGCACTGATCACGTCTATATCATGCACTGATCACATGACTGCCCATGCACTGATCACCCGGATGATCATACACTGATCATGTGACAGATCATGCACTGATCACGTGGCTATCATGCACTGCTCACGCGGCTGTTCATGCAGTGATCACTTAGCTACCATGTACTGGTCACGTGAGTGATCATGCACTGATCACGTAATTGATCATGCACAGATCAGGTGACTTATCATGCACTGTTCACGTGAGTGATCATGCACTGATCACGTGACGGATCATGCACTGATCTCGGCTATCATGCACGGCTCATGTGGCTGATCATGCAATGATTACCTAGCTACCATATACTGGTCACGTGACTGATCATGCACTGATCACGTAATTGATCATGCACTGATCATGTGGCTGATCATCCACTGATCACGTGACTGATCATGCACTGATCACGTGACTGATCATGCAGTGATCACGTGGATATCATGCACTGATCACTGGCTGGTCATACACTGATCACGTGCCTGGTCATGCACAGATTACATGACTGATCATGCACTGAACACGTGACTGATCATGCACTGATCAGGTGGCTATCATGCACTACTCACGTGGCTGATCATGCAATGTTCATGTAGCTACCATGTACCGGTCAGGTGACTGATCATACACCCATCAGGTGACGGATCATGCACTGATCACGTGGCTGATCATACACTGATCACCTGCCTGGTCATGCACAGATCACGTGACAAATCATGAACTGATCACATAGCTATCATGAACTGATCACCTGGCTGATCATGCACTGATCACGTGGCTGATCATGCACTGATACCGTGACTGAGCATGGACTGATCACATGACTATCATGTAGTGATCACGTGACTTAATGGCGCTGATCATGTGACTGATCATGCGCTGATCATGTTTGCTATCATACACTGATCATGTGCCTCTGGAGGCAATAAACAAAGAGCTGAGTAGGCACGAATCAAACAGTCAGCAGGCAATAATCATGGAACTCAGCTGTGAGGAATCATGCTGCTCAGCTGGCAATAATCAAGCAGCTGAGCAGGCAGGAATTACGCAGCACAGCTGGCAATTGTCAAGCAGACGACAGGCAGGAATCGTGCAGCTCAGCTGGCAATTGTCAAGCAGATGATCAGACAGGAATCACGCAGCTCAGGCAGGCCCTGATCACGTGACTGAGCATGCACTGTTCACGTGGCTGATCATACACTGATTACGTGAATGATCATGCACTGATCCCTTGGATATCATGCACTGACCATGTGGCTGATCACACACTCTTCACGTGTCTGACCATGCACTGATCACATGGCTGATCATACTCTGCTCACGTAACTGATCATGCACTAATCACGTAATTGATCATGCACTGATCACGTGGCTGATCATGCACTGAACACGTGACTAATCACGCACTGATCATGTGACTGATCATGCACTGATCACGTGGCTATCATGCACTGCTCACGTGGCTCATCATGCAATGATCACGTAATTGATCATGCACTGATCACCTGGCTTATCATGCATTGATCATGTGACTGATCATGTGCTGATCATGTTTGGTGTCACACACTGATCATGTGCATCTGCAGGCAATGAACAAAGAGCTGAGTAGCAAGGAATCAGTCAGCAGGCTATAATCATGGAACTCAGCTCTGAGAAATCATGCTGCTCACCTGGCAATAATCAAGTAGATGAGCAGGCAGGAATTATGCAGCACAGGTTGGCAATTGTCAAGGAGATGACAGGCAGGAATCGTACAGCTCAGCTGGCAATTGTCAAGCAGATGAGCAGACAGTAATCACGCAGCTCAGCAGGCCCTTATCACGTGACTGGAGCATGCACTGTTCACGTGGCTGATCACACACCTATCACGTGAATAATCATGCACTGATCACGTGGCTCTCATGCACTGATCATGTGATTGCGCATGCACTGATCACGTAATTGTATGCACTGCTCACGTAGCTATCATGCACTGATGACGTGGCTGATCATGCACTGATCACGTAGCTCTCTTGCACTGATCACTTGGCTGATCATACACTCATCATGGGACTGATCGTGCACTGATCACGGCGCTATCATTCATTGTCTACATGACTCCACATGCACTGATCACGTGGATGATCATGCACTGATCACGTGACTGACCATGCACTGATCATGTGACTGATCATGCACTGATCACGTGGCTGATCATGCACTGATCATTTTGCTGATCATGCGCAGATCACGTGGCTGATCATACACTCATCACGTGACTGATCATGCACTGATCACGTGACTGATCATGCACTGATCACGTAATTGATCATGCACTATTCACGTGGCTGATCATGCAATGATCACGTGACTGACTATGCACTGATCACGTGACTGATCATCCACTGATCAGTTGGCTATCATGCACTGATTACTTGGCTGATCATACAATGATCACGTGACTGATCATGCACTGATCATCTGGCTATCATGCACTCATTACCTGGCTATCGTGCACTGATCACGTGGTTGATCATACACTGATCACGAGACTGATCATGCACTGATCACGTCTATATCATGCACTGATCACATGACTGCCATGCACTGATCACCGGATGATCATACACTGATCATGTGACTGATCATGCACTGATCACGTGGCTATCATGCACTGCTCACGCGGCTGTTCATGCAATGATCACGTAGCTAACATGTACTGGTCACGTGAGTGATCATGCACTGATCACGTAATTGATCATGCACGATCAGGTGACTTATCATGCACTGTTCACGTGAGTGATCATGCACTGATCACGTGACTGATCATGCACTGATCTCGTGGCTATCATGCACGGCTCATGTGGCTGATCATGCAATGATTACCTAAGCTACCATATACTGGTCACGTGACTGATCATGCACTGATCACGTAATTGATCATGCACTGATCATCGTGGCTGATCATCCACTGATCACGTGACTGATCATGCAGTGATCACGTGGATATCATGCACTGATCACTTGGCTGGTCATACACTGATCACGTGCCTGGTCATGCACAGATTACATGACTGATCATGCACTGAACACGTGACTGATCATGCACTGATCAGGTGGCTATCATGCACTACTCACGTGGCTGATCATGCAATGATCATGTAGCTACCATGTACCGGTCAGGTGACTGATCATACACCCATCAGGTGACGGATCATGCACTGATCACGTGGCTGATCATACACTGATCACCTGCCTGGTCATGCACAGATCACGTGAAAAATCATGACACTGCATCACATAGCTATCATGACTGATACACCTGGCTGATCATGCACTGATCCGTGGCTTGATCATTCACTGAATACCGTGACCGAAGCATGGACTTGATCACCATGACTATCATGTAGTGGATCACGTGAACTTAATGGCGCCTGCATCATGGTGACTGATCAGTGCGCTGATCATGTTTGCCTATCTATACACTGATCATCAGTGCCTCTGGAGGCAATAAACAAAGAGCTGAGTAGGCACGAATCAAACAGTCAGCAGGCAATAATCATGGAACTCAGCTGTGAGGAATCATGCTGCTCAGCTGGCAATAATCAAGCAGCTGAGCAGGCAGGAATTACGCAGCACAGCTGGCAATTGGTCAAGCAGACGACAGGCAGGAATCGTGCAGCTCAGCTGGCAATTGTCAAGCAGATGATCAGACAGGAATCACGCAGCTCAGCAGGCCCTGATCACGTGACTGAGCATGCACTGTTCACGTGGCTGATCATACACTGATTACGTGAATATCATGCACTATCCCTTGGATATCATGCACTGACATGTGGGCTGATCACACACTCTTCACGTGTCTGACCATGCACTGATCACATGGCTGATCATACTCTGCTCACGTTACTGATCATGCACTAATCACGTAATTGATCATGCACTGATCACGTGGCTGATCATGCACTGAACACGTGACTAATCACGCACTGATCATGTGACTGAATCACTGCACTGATCACGTGGGCTATCATGCACTGCTCCACGTGGCCTCATCATGCCAAATGATCACGTAATTGATCATGCACTGATCACCTGGGCTGATCATCTGCACTTGATCATGTTGACTGTATCATGTGCTGATCATGTTTGGTGTCACACATGATCATGTGCATCTGCAGGCAATGAACAAGAGCTGAGTAGGCAGGAAGCAGTCAGCAGGCTATAATCATGGAACTCAGCTCTGAGAAATCATGCTGCTCACCTGGCAATAATCAAGTAGATGAGCAGGCAGGAATTATGCAGCACAGGGTGGCAATTGTCAAGGAGATGACAGGCAGGAACCGTACAGCTCAGCTGGCAATTGTCAAGCAGATGAGCAGACAGTAATCACGCAGCTCAGCAGGCCCTTATCACGTGACTGAGCATGCACTGTTCACGTGGCTGATCACACACCTATCACGTGAATAATCATGCACTGATCACGTGGCTCTCATGCACTGATCATGTGATTGCGCATGCACTGATCACTAATTGTATGCACTGCTCACGTAGCTATCATGCACTGATGACGTGGCTGATCATGCACTGATCACGTAGCTCTCTTGCACTGATCACTTGGCTGATCATTACACTCATCATGGGACTGATCGTGCACTGATCACGGCGCTATCATGCCATTGTCTACATGACTCCACATGCACTGATCACGTGGATGATCATGCACTGATCACGTGGATGACCATGCACTGATCATGTGACTGACATGCACTGATCAGTGGCTGATCATGCACTGATCACGTTGGCTGATCATGCACTGATCATTTTGCTGATCATGCGCAGATCACGTGGCTGATCATACACTGATCACGTGACTGATCATGCACTGATCACGTGACTGATCATGCACTGATCACGTGGCTATCATGCACTGATCACTTGGCTGGTCATACACTGATCACATTGACTGATCATGCACTGTTCACGTGACTGATCATGTACTGATCACGTGACTGGATCATGCCACTGATCACGTTAATGATCATGCATCTATTTCACGGTGGCTGAGTAGTGCAATAGATCACGGATCTGGACTATGCACTGATCACTGTGACTGATCATTCCACTGATCAGTTGGCTATCATGCACTGATTACTTGGCTGATCATACAATGATCACGTGACTGATCATGCACTGATCATCTGGCTATCATGCACTCATTACCTGGCTATCGTGCACTGATCACGTGGTTGATCATACACTGATCACGAGACTGATCATGCACTGATCACGTCTATATCATGCACTGATCACATGACTGCCCATGCACTGATCACCGGATGATCATACACTGATCATGTGACAGATTATATGCACTGATCACGTGGCTATCATGCACTGCTCACGCGGCTGTTCATGCAGTGATCACGTAGCTACCATGTACTGGTCACAGTGAGTGATCATGCCACTGATCACGTAATTGATCATGCACTGATCAGGTGACTTATCATGCACTGTTCACGTGAGTGATCATGCACTGATCAGTGACTGATCATGCACTGATCTCGTGGCTATCATGCACGGCTCATGTGGCTGTATGCAATGATTACCTAGCTACCTATTATACTGGTCACGTGACTGATCAGCACTGATCACGTAATTGATCATGCACTGATCATGTGGGCTGATCATCCACTGATCACGTGGACTGATCATGCACTGATCACGTGACTGATCATGTCAGTGATCACGTGGATATCAATGCACTGATCACTTGGCTGGTCATACACTGATCACTGCCTGGTCATGCACAGATTACATGGACTGATCATGCACTGAACACGTGACTGATCAGCACTGATCAGGTGGCTATCATGCACTACTCACGTGGCTGATCATGCAATGATCATGTAGCTACCATGTACCGGTCAGGTGACTGATCATAACACCATCAGGTGACGGATCATGCACTGATCAACGTGGCTGATCATACACTGATCACCTGCCTGGTCATGCCCAGATCACGTGACAAATCATGAACTGATCACATAAGCTATCATGAATCTGATCTGAGGCCTGGCTGATCATGCACTGTCACGTGGCCTGGATCTGCCACTGTACCGTGACTGAGCATGGACTGATCACATGGACTATCATGTAGTGATCACGTGACTTAATGGCGCTGATCATGTAACTAGATCATGCGCTGATCATGTTTGCTATCATACACTGAATCAGTGTGCCTCTGGAGGCAATAAACAAGAGCTGAGTAGGCACGAATCAAACAGTCAGCAGGCAATAATCATGGAACTCAGCTGTCGAGGAATCATGCTGCTCAGCTGGCAATAAATCAAGCAGCGTGAGCAGGCAGGAATGACGCAGCACAGCTCAGATTGTCAAAGCAAGGATGACAGCCAGGAATCGTGCAGCTCAGCTGGCTAATTGTCAAGCAGATGATCAGACAGGAATCACGCAGCTCAGCCAGGGCCCTGATCACGTGGACTGAGCAATGCACTGTTTCACGTGGCTGATCATACACTGATTACGTGAATGATCATGCACTGATCCCTTGGATATTCATGCACTGACCATGTGGCTGATCACACACTCTTCACGTGTCTGACCATGCACTGATCACATGGCTGATCATACTCTGCTCACGTAACTGATCATGCACTAATCACGTAATGATCATGCACTGATCACGTGGCTGATCATGCACTGAACACGTGACTAATCACGCACTGATATGTGACTGATCATGGCACTGATCACGTGGCTATCATGCACTGCTCACGTGCTCATCATGCAATGATCACGTAATTGATCATGCACTGATCACCTGGCTTATCATGCATTGATCATGTGACTGATCATGTGCTGATCATGTTTGGTGTCACACACTGATCATGTGCATTCTGCAGGCAATGAACAAAGAGCTGAGTAGGCAGGAAGCAGTCAGCAGGCTATAATCATGGAACTCAGCTCTGAGAAATCATGCTGCTCACCTGGCAATAATCAAGTAGATGAGCAGGCAGGAATTATGCAGCAACAGGTTGGCAATTGTCAAGGAGATGACAGGCAGGAATCGTACAGCTCAGCTGGCAATTGTCAAGCAGATGAGCAGACAGTAATCATGCAGCTCAGCAGGCCCTTATCACGTGACTGAGCATGCACTGTTCACGTTGGCTGATCACACACCTATCACGTGAATAATCATGCACTGATCAACGTGGCTCTCATGCACTGATCATCGTGATTGCACATGCACTGATCACATTAATTGTATGCACTGCTCACGTAGCTATCATGCACTGATCACGTGGCTGATCATGCACTGATCACGTAGCTCTCTTGCACTGATCACTTGGCTGATCATACACTCATCATGGGACTGACTCGTGCACTGATCACGGCGCTATCATGCATTGTCTACATGACTCCACATGCACTGATCACGTGGATGATCATGCACTGATCACGTGACTGACCATGCACTGATCATGTGACTGATCATGCACTGATCACGTGGCTGATCATGCACTGATCATTTTGCTGATCATGCGCAGATCACGTGGCTGATCATACACTGATCACGTGACTGATCATGCACTGATCACGTGACTGATCATGCACTGATCACGTG
>NW_020190427.1:0-18962 GCF_002263795.3 Bos taurus
TGAGTTGTGGTACTTATTACCAAAGTTTATTCTTTTGGCTGGCTTCCCCTTACATAAGCAGAATAATCTCATACCCTCCTAGAGCAGACAAGTCAGAATTTTATTAAGTATAGAGTGGATAAGATGCCTTTCTTCTATTAATTAGAAATGTGCCTTTCTTGTATAAATTAGAAAAGGTGTGATTGTGGAAGAAAGAGTGAGAAAGGCAAAACTGAGTTGTCAACTGTTGCGGCTCAGTTGTAAGAAGGCAAAAGCTTGCACTTTGAGGATCTAACAGTTAATTCCCTTAAATTCCCCATGTCCAGGCAATCTTATATAGCCTTCTTAGAACCCTAGGGGAGACAGAGCAAGTTTGATGAATACCAGCCAATTCTAGTCCAACAGAGAGGAAATCATGGTACTCTAAGGTAGGCAGACCAGATATTATACACATTTTACATTGAAGAAACCAAATTTTAGAAGAATTAAATGATTTTTCCAGACTCATTATGGAATTGGCATAAGAAAAACATAAGATTAATGTGTGTTAATAATGTGTGAGAGAGAGGGGAGAGAGACAGAGAGAGACAGACAAAGGCAGAAACTGAGGAAAACAGATATATACATAATTTGGTTGTTGAGCTCATAATTTCAGATCCTTTAAGTAAAATGACTTTCATAACTGATCACGCATGGCTAAACATAAAAAAAAAATCAGCAACCATAAAGTAAGTAATTCTATGATAAGATGTTAAAACTCTATTGTCATAATACAAGCCAAACTTCTTTCCCATATCTACTTTGATAAGATTAGGACACTGAAAAAAAGGTGACATTTTATAAACCTTCTCTTGAATTATTTGTATTCTTATTAGTATGGATTATGGGCAAGCATGTACAGAACTTGTCAGTTTCTCCATTTCCCCCCTGCCTTATTGGGAAAACAACACGTGCTTACAGACCAAGCTTTAGGCAATGACTTACTGCCATGATATAAAGCATTCGTAATTGTTTCCTTGAGAGTTCAAGACCCTAGCTCCCAAGGTCATCTATTATCTGCACTTTGCCATCTGGCCATTTATCTAGTGCATTGGGATTGTCACTTAAAAGAACTGACCTTGCATTTTGATGATGTGACTGAATATGGAAAAAAAATGAAGTAATTTTTTAAAGGATTAGTAAATCACAGTAGGAATATAAAAAAAGTAGTAAATGTTTCTAAAGAAACAATTGTTTACTTACCTGAAGTTTCTATAATTCGTGTTTTAGATAAACTGACAAGGCTTGACAGATGCAAAACTGCTAGAAACTTTTATTACTAGATAAAGATGAATCATTTTTCTTTTTGTTCCAGGAAAATACTCTCCTCATAGAGGAAAAAATGAGCTCATTTCAACCTAAAAAAAATCAATGGTCCAAAAAAAAAAAAAAACAAGACTAATAAGAAGTAAGAAAAATTCAATGGGCCATATTTCATATAGGAAAATGATACCACTGATTGTCAATAAGACATACTCTTTGAACTTCTATGGGAAAGAAAGTTTTCACTAAATTACCACAGTTACTCATTTGGTTTCTGTTTTTGAATAAAGACACTCTTGATCTGGCAACAATGTTTTCTCTATGAAAACTAATTCATTTAGCTTCACTGACTCTACTCTCTAATCCATTGATTTTTCAAAGATTCATTAAATGTCCCACCTTCTCCATGTTACCTTTCATGTATAGAAACCCACTAAAACCTCACAGTTACATTATTATCTCTTATGACTCTTACAATATACTGCTTGCTGTTAAGCATCTTGTGTTAAGCTCTCTTAAAAATATGTGGAAAAGATCTCAATTTATTGAATTTTCCATGAATGCTCAGAGCACCAAAGGGACTCAAGATAAACAGAGCCCAAATACTTGAAGGAAAGCAGCATGGTTTGTTTCTACCTGGTTGTCCCAAACCATTGAAAAATCCCTTAGCAAGTCAATTTGCAGTGAAAGCAGGTGTGAGCTGGGAAGGCTTTGTCCCCCGCACCCCCCTCCCTTAGGAGTAGTGGCCTGGAACCCAGTAGCTGAATGATTATGTTCTCCTGAGCCCCACTGTGAGTCCTTGGCCTAATTATTCAAAGTAACTATTCATATACTAGTTTACTCAAAGTGGATGGAGTCAGACTCTGTTGCTACACTGTCTTCAAGGAAGTGGGAAACTTTGCAAGAAAAACCTTCCTTATAGAAATGTATGATCCCTCTCCTTTCTTCTTCCTTTCTTGTATCAATCATAAATCGGAGCATATTACCTACAGATGTTCCCAAAAGATATTCCATCTTTCCTGTAGCCTATTTACTTTATCTCAAAGCATTCATCAAAACCTAAAATACATTTCTGCTTTACTCTTCTGTTGACTAGGATCCTAAGAGTAGGGACTGCTGCTGCTGCTGCTAAGTCGCTTCAGTCGTGTCCGACTCTGTGCGACCCCATAGACGGCAGCCCATCAGGCTCCCCCGCCCTGGGACTCTCCAGGCAAGAACACTGGAGTGGGTTGCCATTTCCTTCTCCAATGCATGAAAGGGAAAAGTGAAAGTGAAGTCGCTCAGTCGTGTCTGAGTCTTAGTGACCCCATGGACTGCAGCCTACCAGGCTCCTCCATCCATGGGATTTTCCAGGCAAGAGTACTGGAGTGGGGTGCCAATTACCTTTCTGAAGAGTAGGGACTAGGATTGCTTTATTTTCAGTTTATATACCCACTTCTAATTTCACCAGCTGATGTATCACATGATCACAATGAAAATAAATGACTGAACGTATAACAGAATCATCACCAGATATATTAGAGCCTCTGTGTTCTTAATGAAGTCTCTCTGGAACTTTTGATGAACCTATATTTTCATAGGATACCCTGAAATCCTTTAGAATTGTTATATAATTATTAATATTCTTTTTTTTATTAATATTCTTATTCCTTGTGATATAAGGTAGTGTGTATCACAATGACTTGAGAAGATATTCCATTATATATGCATCTACTTCAAACCCAGATCTGGGATTTGTATTCTCAGGAAAAAATATTTGATATTACATGCTTTGAGAAAGCATTCAAAAGTGATTTTAATAAGCACTACTAGATGGACAAACACCACAATGTAGTTATGAACTGTGGTATATTTTATTTGCCATATCAAATTATATCTGTTACAAAACATAGTCCATTTCACTAACCTTTTAAAGAACCAAAACTTTTATTTTACTTTTTATTGAATGTAATTGACTTGCAAAATTATATTATGTTCATATGTACAACAAAGTAATTCAATATTTTACTAATATATGTTATAAAATTATCACCATGATATTTACTTACCATCACACCATATAAAATTATAATGATATGATTAACTGTATTCAATATTGGTGAACGTTGCATTCTTGTGAACTTACTTCATGACTGGAAACTTGCACAATCTGAATCTCACCTATTTCACTAATCGTGCTCCCGGACCCTTTCCCTCTGGCAACCACCAGTTGTTCCTTGTACCTATGAGTCTGTTTCTGCTTTATGTTTCTTCATTTCTTTTGTTTTTAGATTCTACATGTAGGTGAAATCATATGGTGTTTGTTTTTTTCTGACTCAATTATTTTGTTTAGCATAATACCCTCTAAGTCCATCCATATTATGCAAATGGTGAGATTTCATCCTTTTTATGACTGAGTAATATTCCATTGCATGGAATATGTTATTTCAGGTTTTGATGAATGCTTTGAGATGAAGTAAATAGGCTACAGGACAAATGATTAAATAAGCATATCTGTAGGTGGTGTGCTGATTTCATGATACAAGAGATGAAGATAAAGATGATACAAGGGATAAAGGATGAAGGTGGATTTCATGATACGATTCCAGATACCAAAATATTTCTCCAAAAGGATATGAGGTATAAAAATTTTTTAAAAATCTGAACTTCTAAGAGAAATTTTAAAATGTACATAATGAAATAATAAATTCATAAATTATATCTGAATTAAAATTATTGCAAATTAAACAGGCAAGTAAAAGATATGCATTGTTTTCAAAAAAGGTAGACTTACATAATGTATTGAGGCCATAGAGGAAATTTCAACAAATGCCAAGTACTTGATATCATCATGCTTTGTTCAGTATAATAGAATAGAATAGAATATGAAAACTTTTTTTCAGCAATTCTGCAGAGTTTAAAGGGTCTCAGACACCTGACCAGGTATTGAACTCAGTCCAGGCCAGTGAAAGCCAGGAATCCTAACTACTAGGATGCCAGGAAACTCCAGAATAAGAAACATTTTAAACTATATGAATTTATTGGGTTATGCTGGGTCTTAGTTGCAACAAGCGAGATCTTCAATCTTCATTGCAGCATGTGGGATCTCTTTTTAGCTGCAGCATGCAAACTCTTAGTTGTGGCATGTGGGATTTAGTCCCCAAGCAGGGATGAGATGCAGGCCCCCTGCATTGGGAGCATGGAGTCTTAGCTATTAGACCCAGGGAAGTCCCCGGAATGAGATTTTTTAAAAAATGAAATCAAATATATGAGAACAAAAAATTAAAAAGTGAAAATAGTGAAAACCCAATATAATCTTTTACCTGGGAGAAAATGGGGACTAATATTGCCCTAATAATGTGAAGTTTGGTTTGGAGGTGAGTCCTCTTTCATCACAGTCAACATTTTCTCCATGCTTGTTGATAATGTTGCCTTGGTACAGCTAGGGTGAGCTTGCAAAGCCACTCATGTTCAATGACCTGTGTGATCTGGTGAGGTTGGTAGAACAAGGACCACTGGCAGAAAAAAAAGTGAAAATAACATTAATAGTATTTTGCATACTGTAGAATTCTTAATGTTACCTGGTAGAAAGAACTGGAAAACCAAAAGAAAAAAAATGAAATAAATAGTATAACATTTGTTTACAAACAAATTCCAAATAGTGTAAAGCTCCCATCAAGAGGTTATATTTTCTATTACAATTGTGATTTGGGAAAGTTTTCATGGAAATGCCCCCCCAAAATTGCTGTAATATAGAGATGTTGCATTTCTCTCATGAAGAAAACAACTTACATCTTTAATTGCTCAAATGAAGGCTTTTTATTTCATTGAGTTTTTCAGGTATCACATTATATAATATTAAATATTTTCCATCAACTATTCACTCCATATATTATTTTATGATGTAACCGGGGCTTCCCAGGTAGCCCTACTAGTTAAAAAAATTCTGCAGGAGACATGAGAAGTGGGTTCAATGCATTAAATGTACCTTCAAAATATTATTCAAAAGTGTTCTAGGCAGATATTTTCTTGTTCTTATTTTTAATGGTAAAGATTAATGTTTCTTCATTAAATATAATAGTTTGGGCATATATTATATTATTCTTGGGGGTTTTATTGGAATTATATATGAATTTATCAAGTGTTTTTGGAAAATCTTGAAAGAATATGTTCTTATTTCCCCTTAGGAATATTAAAATGATAAAATATATTAATAGAGTTTCTCCTTTGCTAATTGGGATTAAAGTCTCCTTGGTCATGGTATATTATCTACAGTGATTTATTTATTTGACAATATTTTGTTTAGTATTCTCACCTGTATCCTGCAGCCTTTTTTAATTTCTGTGTTACCAGAACTTGCTCTTACTTCGTCTTCTTCATTTACTATCTAAATGTTGCTTTAAAAGGGGAATATTTCCTACTTCTTCTAAACTCTGTAAAAGTTTGAATCACATGAAATTAAACGTTACTTTTAAGCATCTTTAATTCAAAAGTATAGACTTGTGAATAATCTGGATCCTCCATATCTATGGGGATCATACCTTGACTACTTCCCATCCATGTTCTGCATGGTTATCTAACTCTTAAGATATTATACTTCTTTTGAACTTTATAAAGCCTGAGTTACAATGAATCTTAAGATACATCATTATTTTATGTATCTTCTAAAATAAATATTGCTAATAAATCTATTATGTAATGCATCTATTTTTAAAATTGATTTGAATTATATTGCCCATTTAGTGGAAAAGACTTTTAATACTTATTTAGCTGTAGAGATTTATCATTTACTTTTCTGAATATACAAATTATAATCCCCCTCCATTCCATAATGCTAAATTATTACATATGCAGTTCTCTTGAGAGAGAACTTTCTAATATATATGACTTTGGGTCAGTTATTCAACTTCCTTATGTGTCATGGTTCACAGGTAAATTTGATAATAATAATTCTTAAGGGATTAAATAAAATAATGTATGTGAAGTATGCATAAGAATTGCTCAACAAATGATGCAATTGTTATTTTTCTTCCTTAGTAAATGAGGTCAGCATTCATCTCTGTTTTCTAGCTCTGATATTGTAGTTTTATTTCTTTAAAAAAATGTTTTTAATAATTTGGATGGGTGTAAAAGAGAAGTTAAAACATATAGTCGAGTAAGATCAAGAAAGAGAAACTTTGACTACACATTCTGAACACATAACTCTATAGTTTATTAATTAGTGTTTTAGTCATGTCCCTTCTTTTCTTACCAAGCTGTATCTAAGATGCTGAAATCAGGTGCCACATATTCTTTAAGTGCTATTCTTCACTGTTCTTGGCATGTGCAGACATGCTTCAGTCAAATCCGACTCTTTGCGACTATATGGACTGTAGCCCACCGGGCTCCTCTGTCCATGGAATTCTCCAGGCAAGAATACTGGAGTGGATTGCCATGCCTCCTCCAGGGAATCTTCCAGACCCAGGGATCAAACCCACTTCTCTTTACATCTTCTGAATTGGCATGTGTGGTCTTTACCACTATCACTACCTGGCATAGAGCTAGGGACATAGCAGGTATTCAGCAAATGTGTGTTGAGTTAAAAACCACAACCAAAGCCATTAAACCATGGTAATTTTCCTCTAAGCATTCATACTTGGGTTCAGTCTCAAGCTAGATGAATAGAACAGTAGAATCACTACGTTCCCAGGCCTGTTTCTGAAAGGCATGTGAAACACATCAGGGTTTCAACTCTGTTCCCTACAGACCAAGTGTACAGATCACAAAACATATTCACTTGCCCTTCCAGTTGTCAGCCTATGCAGAAGATCAATTGAATGAAATAGGCCCCAAAGGCAAAACCCATTCTCAATTTCAGTGGCACCTACGGCCAAGGTTGAAGCAGATAACAGAGGTGATACCAGGGCTAGTGCAAATGCCTCTAGAGAAAAAGAAATTCATTTCCAAACTTGTCAGTCAAACTCATGAAAGCCATATCTGCTCTTTTTTAAAAGATTAAATCAACCTATAGAATTTTCTGATATTTGGTTTCAGAATTACCAGCTTTCTATGAGTTTTAAGGTATGTACTTCAACCCAGTAATATAGAAATAGCCATAGCATAAGGCTTCATTGTGTGTATAACATTTTATCTTTAAATTACCTTATACTTAGAGAAAATTTTCAAGAATAATACAGGGAACTTTATGACAATATTTTTCCAGAATGACCACTTTTCCTTTTGCTTCACTGGTTTTATCATTCTCTGTCTGCAATTGTGTCTTTGTGACTGTTGTTGTGCATGTATGCAACATATTTATTTCAAAATAGTTGAGAGTAAAACTGATATCATGATCTTTATCAATAAATATTTTCATTTACTTTTTATGAGGTATAATGACTTAACTTGTACAGATAGTGATTTGGTATTTTTATACACTATGAAATGATCACCATGATAAGTCTAGTTACCATCAGTAACCATGCAAAGTTATTACAATATTATTGACTGTATATATCTTCATGATGTTTATTTTAAAACTAGATTTTCTTAGTTGTTTAGAAAAGGGTAATTCTCTTACATTACCAATGTAAAATTACCAAAATCAGAAAATTTAACATTAATCACAAAATTATCATCTAACCCATAGTTAATGCTTAATATTTTTTAAAATTTTCTCAGTGATGTTCTCTGTAGCTATTCCTTGATACAGGAATACCTATAAGATTTATTTGTGAAATCTTCCTAGTTTCCTTTAATCTCAGCATTTATTTATCTTAAAACTTGATTATTGAGTCAACTATTTTATAAAATACCCCACGATATCTGTGCATTATCGTACCTTATGAATATATATTTTCTATGCATTTTTGGCAATTATCAGAGAAATGAAGCTGTTTCCCTCCCACAAATTGTAACAGGAAGCACATCATGTAGTGATGTCACTTTGATTATCCTCTTAAAATGGGGTCCATCTGGTTTCTTGACAGTAAAGTTATGATTTTTCTGAATTGTCATAAGTAATTTGTGTGATGCTTTGAGATTACTTAAACATCTTTTTATAATCTTATTAATTTTAGCAATCATTTTGAAGATGATCTAACTTTATCATTCTTTCTGTATTTATTAGCTGGTATTCTACTGAATAAGTTTTTCCCTCTCTCATATTAATTAATTTGTTTACTTGCATCAATATGAGCTCATGAATTTCTATTTTTAGTCAGTGGATTATATTGCATTCTCATTACTATTTCTTTTAAATAATTAAACAGCCCTATATTTGGTCAATGCAAACCCCTTCAATCTGGCTTATGTTGTCTTTTGTCTTAAGATTTTCCTTAACACAAGGCTCACTATCAAGTTCCCACTTTTTATTATTTTGTCAATCCCTTCTCCAACACTGACAAATATGGTTCCCACTAGCCTTAATATTTGTATTTACTTTCCTAAGAAATTAGACAGTTAGCAGTAAGTTAACAGTAGTTACTAACTCATACTATCATTCCACCAGAAAAAGCAAATCCACAAACTAGAGTTCAGTAATGAAGATATTAACGTTAAGAAATGTTATCATTTTTTTTGTAAAATTTATACACAGTAGATGCATAATTCTTGAATGGACAGTTCAGTGAATTTTGACAAATTCATAAGCCTATGTAAAGTACAGCCTATCTGGATAAAGGACATTCCCATTACCTCAGTAAATTCCTTTATATTGTTTCCCACTCAATCACAAGCCACCCAAAATCAGGGAATAATATTTTTATAATAAAATTACTATAAAAATACCTGCTGGCACTATTAATCAAATTGTATTATGTCTATAGACTAATCTGAGACAATCTGACACTTCAACAACAGTAAATCTGATAATCATGTATCCTTCCATGAATATAGGTCTGTTTTTATTTTTCAGTAACACTTTATAAAGTATATGTACAAACTTTGTCTGAGTTGTTAGATTTATCCCTAAGTATTTATGTGTTTTTTGATATTATATTGCATGATACTGATTTTTATTTTATTTTATTTTCAATGTGTCTATTCCTGCTGCTGCTGCTGCTGCTAAGTCGCTTCAGTCGTGTCCGACTCTGTGCGACCCATAGACGGCAGCCCACCAGGCTCCCCTGTCCCTGGGATTCTCCAGGCAAGAACACTGGAGTGGGTTGCCATTTCCTTCTCCAATGCAGGAAAGTGAAAAGTGAAAGTGACGTCGCTCAGTCGTGTCCGACTCCTCGAGACCCCATGGACTGCAGCCCACCAGGCTCCTCCCTCCATGGGATTTTCCAGGCAAGAGTACTGGAGTGCGGTGCCATTGCCTTCTCCAGTGTCTACCCCTAGTATATCACAAAAAAGAAAAAATCGATTTTGTAACGCATTGGTCACAATGTTCCTTTGGTTTTAAAGTAAAAACAAACAAACAAAAAAACACATTTTGTTTTGTTTTGTTTTCACCAAGAGCTTTGTATTTATTTTCCTAAGTGAACAATATATTCACTGGTTTGTTCCACTACCTTCTGCCATTTTAAAGGCAACTTCATAATTACATCTTCCCAAAACTTTTATCTTTTTGAGCAAAGAGCTGTTCCAAGTGCCTTTTACAGTTTTCCAGGGAATGGAAATTTTTTCCATTAAGAAAATTTTGTAAAGACCTAATTAAATGCAAGTCCAAAGATGCAATGTCTGCTGAATACAGCAGATGAATCAGAACTTCCCAGCCAAGATGTAACAGCTTTTTCCTGATCATCAAATAAACATATGCTCTTGTGTTATCCTGATGGAAGATTATATATTTTCTGTTGACTAATTCTGGATGCTTTTTGTCAAGTGCTGCTTTCAGTTGATCTAATTCAGAGTGGTACATTTTGGAATTAATAATTTACTTTTCCAAAAGGAGCTTATAATAGGACCCCTTCCAATCCCACCATATATACAACATCACTTTCTTTGAATGAAGATCAGCATTTGGTGTGGTTGGTAGTGGTTCATTTCACTTGCTCCATGATCTTCCATTCCACATTATCAAATACAGTATTCACTATTCATTGCTCATCACAATTTGTTTTAAAAATGGGAAGTTTTTCTAACATTTACGTATGGAATCACATACCAGAAATATGAACAAGAAGTGTTTTTCATTTATGTGTAACACAAATGTTAAAGCAATTAACATAACCAAGCTGGTGTAAATGATTTTCAAAGCTTGATTTGAATATTTTGAGTATGTCAGCTATCTCCTGCATTGGTATAACACTGAATATTCCAATTAATATACTGATTTGATAGCTATCAACTTCAACTGGTCTACCCAACCATGGAGCATTGTCCAGTGAGAATCTCCAGCATGAAACTTTCAAACCACGTTTTAACACTTGATCAGTCACAGTAGTTTCTCCATATGCTTCACAAATCTTTTATTTTCCTTTCAATTGCATTTTTACTTTGTCTGAAATAATAAAGCTCAACAGGTTGAAATATGTACTCTTTTCTTCCATCTTCAATGTTAAAAATGGCTACACAAAAATTCACCAATTTTGATAATTGCTTTTTAAATGCATGATGATATGACAGCTGTTTTAACAATACAGTTTAAGAAAAATATCTCAGTAAAGTTAAAGGCAACTAAGCACTACTAGAGCCATCATACAGGAAGAAAACAGCGAACATTTTGGTCAACCCAATATATTGGCCAACTGTCCTGTGACCTTGCAAAATCCACATGAATGTTCTAAATTAATTGCTTTGTAGACTTCTTGAGATTATTTATGTAGACAATAATTTAATCTGAATTTTTTTTTCTTTTTTCCAATCTTTATGCCTGTTGTTTTGCTGTGTTTTCTTATTGAATTTTTTGTAATTGTATTTTATTTTAAACTTTACAATATTGTATTGGTTCTGCCATATATCAAAATGAATCCGCCACAGGCATACATGTGTTCCCCATCCTGAACCCTCCTCCCTCCTCCCTCCCCATACCATCCCTCTGGGTCAATTTTTAAGAGACTTCCAGATAATAGTAAATACAAGATGTGAGATTAGATAACTACGTCTTTTTTTTTTTTTTTAATTTAATTGGGGTATAGTTGCCTTACAAAGTTGTGTTTGTTTCTTCAATACAGTGAAACAACTCAGCCATGTGTATCTATATATATCCTCTCTTCTGGCCCTCCCTCCCTTCTCCATTCCACTCATCTAGGTCAACACAGAGTACTGAACTGAGCTCCCTGTGCTATACAGCAGGTTCCCACTAGCTATCTATTACTATTTTACACATGCAATCCCAATTTCCCAATTCATCCACCTCTTCCCCTCCACTGTGTCCATACATTCATTGTGTACATCTGCATTTCTACCTCTGCTCTGCAAATAGGCTCAAATCTAGAGGTAAACCCACACATCTACAGTCACCTGCTGCTGCTAAGTCGCTTCAGTCATGGTCGACTCTGTGAGACCCATAGATGGCAGCCCACCAGGCTCCCCCGTCCCTGGGATTCTCCAGGCAAGAACACTGGAATGGGTTGCCATTTCCTTCTCCAATGCATGAAAGTGAAAAATGAAAGTGAAGTCCCTCAGTCATGTCCAACTCTTAGCGACCCCATGGACTGCAGCCTACCAGGCTCCTCCATCCATGGGACTTTCCAGGCAAGAGTACTGGAGTGGGGTGCCGTTGCCTCTCCACAGTCACCTAATCTATGACAAAGAAGACAAGGATATACAATGGAGAAAAGATAGCCTCTTCAGTAGTGGTGCTGGGAAAACTAGACAGCTAAATGTAAAAGAATAAAATTAAAGCAGTCCCTAATACATACACAAAAGTAAACTAAAAATTTATTAAAGACCTAAATGTAAGACTAGACACTATAAAAAACACACTTTGACATAAATCACAGAATAGAACTCTTTGACCCATCTCCTAGTATAATGAAAACAACAGAAAACAAATTGATGTAATTAAACTTAAAAGCTTTTGCCACAGCAAAGAAAACATAAACAAGACAAAAAGACAGCCCTCAGAATGGGGAGGAACACTCGCAAAGTAACTGAAGAAGGTATTAATTTCCAAATATACCAAACAGCTTATGCAGCTCACAACAAAAGCAAACATCCAATCAAAAAAATGGACTGAAGACCTAATAGACATTTCTCCAAAATAAATAATTATATTTGTTTCTAATCTTACATGGTGGTGTTGCAGTTACCATAGCTGCTTCATAATCTATGTCAAAATGTAGTAAAATAAAACCAATATTTTATTATTATGACCAATTTTCTTAGACTATTAACAAGAAAAATGATTGTCTCTGTTCATCTCAGGGACTTTTTGCAAGGAAGACTAAAAACTTTTGCAAGGCTGAGGAAGACCAAACAATGGAGGCTAAAATTATGTTTATGTGCTTTCACTGATATGTCTAGTGGTTTAATTCTGGTTGTCAGTTGAGACTCTGCTGGAACTGTTTACTGGGAGGACCTACATATGGTTTCTCTGGGTTTCCAAACTAACATTTTAACAGCGATCAATGTAGTCAGAGTCTGTGCCCTCATACCATATGAAAACTAAGGGCCAAAAACCTTTATGATTTCGCCTTGGAAGTCAAATGTATAATTTCTACTTGCTACATTGGTCAATGTAGTTATATACCTGAACATATTGAAAGTGGACCAAATACATGCTCCAACTCTTTGATGAGCAGAATAGAAGGTCAACAGGGCAGGAAATACGTGGGATGGGAAATTTTGCCACAGAAAGTATAATTAGCTGTCAATGTTTTTACATCCACCCTTTATCAGATTGAGATAGTTTTTGTTCCTATTCTGATTTGTTTGGGGATATTTTAATCATAAAAACATGTGACATAATCATGGAATTATTCTTTTGTTTTACTAATGAGGTAAATATGTTGACTTCTCAGTTATTAGCTATCCTTGAATTGCTTGGATGAATTCTACTTGTGCATATTGCCTTATCCTTTTAATATACTGCTGTACTGCAAATTGCTAACATATTTTAAAGAAAACTTGCATCTATGTTTATAAGATATATATGATTATAATTTAATTTTATTCATTTTGTTATATCAGATTTATGCTGGCCTTATAAAATAAGTTAGGAAGTGTTCCTTTTTTTAAGTTGGAAAAATATTTTATTTTATTTATTTATTTTTACTTTACAATATTGTATTGGCTTTGCAAACCATTGACATGAATCCACCACGGGTGTACATGTGTTCCCCATCCTGAACCCCCTCCCACTCCCTCCCCATTCCATCCCTCTGGGTCATCCCAGTGCACCAGCCCAGAGCATCCTTTTCAATGTATCTAACCTGGACTGGCCATTTTCATTTCACATATGATAATATAATGTTTCAATGCCATTCTCCCAAATCATCCCACCCTCACCCTCTCCCCACAGAGTCCAAAAGACTGATCTATACATCTGTGTCCCTTTTTCTGTCTCACATACACGGGTTATTGGTTACCATCTTTTAAAATTCCCATATATATGCGTTATTATACCTATACTGGTGTTTTTCTTACTTCACTCTGTATAATAGCTCCAGTTTAATCCACCTCATTAGAACTGATTCAAATGTATTGTGTGTATATGTGCCACAGCTTCTTATCCATTCATCTGCTGATGGACATCTAGGTTGCTCCATGTCCTGGCTATTATAAATAGTGCTGCGATGAACACTGGGGGTACGTGTGTCTCTTTCACATTGGTTTTCACATTCTCTTTTGGTTTCCTGAGTGTGTATGCCCAGCAGTGGGATTGCGGGGTCATATCGCAGTTCTATTTCCAGTTTTTAAGGAATCTCCACACTCTTCCTCTATAGTGGCTATACTAGTTTGCATCCCCACCAACGGTGTAAGAGGGTTCCCTTTTCTCCACACCCTCCTCCAGCATTTATTGCTTGTAGACTTTTGGATCGCCAGCCATTCTGACTGGTGTGAAACAGTACCTCAAAGATTTGCATTTCTCTGATAATGAGTGATGTTGAGCATCTTTTCATGTGTTTTGTTTAGCCATCTGTATGTCTTCTTTGGAGAAATTATTTGTCTATTTAGTTCTTTGGCCCATTTTTTTGATTGGGTCATTTATTTTCTGGAATTGAGCTGCAGGAGTTTGTTTGTATATTTTTGAGATTCTTTGTCAGTTGCTTCATTTGCTATTATTTACTCCCATTCTGAAGCCTGTCTTTCCTATCTTCAATATTTTCTGAAATAGTGTTTTTAAATTGTTATTTTTTTTCCTTAAATATTTGACAGAATTGAAAAAGTAAACTATTGTTGTTTTAGTTTAAGAGATTTTTTTGTGTTAGTTTTTTTTTTAATTTGTATTCATTTAATTTTTTACTGTGCTGGAGCTTCTCCACTTGAACAGTAAATTCTATTTGGATGTGGATAAGTCTGTGGGAGAAGGTTTTTAATAACTTATTTAATTGGTAGAAGACTATCCATTTTTTCTACTTCATCTCATTTCAGTTTTTGTACACTGTGCCTTTCTAGGAGTTTGCTCATTCCATCAAATGTCTCAAATGTATTGGCAAAATATTATTAATGATTGTATTTTATTATCATTTTAATTTCTATAAAATATGCATAAATTTATAATTTTCATTCTTATTCCAATTGATCAGTCTTGCTGGCTATTAATCTTTTCAATAGTCATCTTTGGTTTGATAACTTCTCTAATCTGTCTTTTATTTTGTTGTCTTCTGTTTATTTTATCTCTCTACTTATTTTGCTTTTATTTACTCATGAGGTATAAACATTGATAATTGACTTCAATAATTATCCTTCTTTTAATTCTTAGGTTATTTAAAATATAAAATTTCCTCTAAACACTATTTGTTGCATGTCCCAAATATTTAACACTTCATTTTATAAATGTTTTGAGTATTCTGTAGTTTCTCTTGTGATTATTACTTGCATTTATGTCATTTAAACTATGTCATTTAGTTTGAAAATATTTGGGATTTTCCTGGTATTATAAATAGCTTCTAATTTTACTTCAGTGTAGTGAGAAAATATGGGCTTCCCTGGTAGCTCAGCTGGTAAAAAGTCCATCTGCAATGCAGGAGACCTCTGTTTGATTCCTGGGTCAGGATGGTCCCCTGTAGAAGGGATAGGCTACCCACTCCTGTATTCTTGGGCTTCTCTGGTGGTTCACTCAGTAAAGAATCCTCCTGCAATGTAGGAGACCTGGATCAACCCCTGGTTTGAGAAAATTCCCCAGAGGAGGGCATGGCAACCCATTCCAGTATTCTAGCATGCAGAATCCCATGGACAGAGGAGCATGGCGGGCTGCAGTCCTTGACTAGACCTTCTTGTATGGGCTAGCATATGGCAATTCTTGGTGAAATACCATTTCATTTGAAAACAATGTGTATTTTGCAGTTATCTTCTGATATTTCTATGAATATCAAATAGGTCATACTGTCTGTGTGCAGTCCTTGACTAGACCTTCTCGTATGGGCCAGCATATGGCATATCTTGGTGAAATGCCATTTTCATTTGAAAACAATGTGTATTTTGCAGTTATCTTATGATATTCTATAATATCAAATAGGTCATACTGTCTGTGTTATTCAGATCTTCAACCCTTACTGATTTTTGTGTCTAATGTTCTATAAACATTACTGAGAAATATTTCTTAAAATATTTAATTCTTAATGAAGTAAACATATCTGTGTGCAATATTTCACTTATCTTAGGCAGTAATTTTGTCTAGTAGTTTATTTCATCTAATATTAACATAGTGTATACAGCTATGGGCATAATAATGGCCCACTAAATTGTCTACATACTAATTCCTGGAAACTGTGAAAAAGTTATGGAAAAGGGAAATTAAGGTTTTAAATCAGCTAACTTTAAATCAGCTGGGCAGATTACACTGAATTTTCTGAGTAGGTCCAATGCAAACACGAGGATTTTTATAAGCTAAAAAGTGAGGAAAGTTAGACGCAGGTAAGGGAGTGTGGCACAAAAAATCAACAGTCAGAATGATTTGATTGCCTATTGTTTCTAGAAGTGGGAAAGGCAAAGAAATGGATTGTCCTTTGAAGCAATACAGACTTGCCTCCACCTTGAATTTAGCTCAGTGGGACTCATTTTTCACTTCTGACCTCCAAAATTAAGATAACATGTTTGCATTGTTTTAAGAAGCTGAATTTGTGATAATTTGTCAGTAGAGTAGTAAGAAATTAATAGACCGACAAAGTGAATCAGTTATACATATATCAACTCTTTTTTAGATTCTTATCTCATATAGGTCATTACAGTGTATTGCGTAGAGTTTCCTTTGCTATTATCTAGTTTGTATATCAGATCAGATCAGATCAGATAAGTCGCTCAGTCGTGTCCAACTCTTTGTGACCCCATCAATCACAGCACGCCAGGCCTCCCTGTCCATCACCAACTCCCGGAGTTCACTCAGACTCACGTCCATCGAGTCCGTGATGCCATCCAGCCATCTCATCCTCTGTCATCCCCTTCTCCTCCTGCCCCCAATCCCTCCCAGCATCAGAGTCTTTTCCAGTGAGTCAACTCTTCGCATGAGGTGGCCAAAGTACTGGAGTTTCACCTTTAGCATCATTCCTTCCAAAGAAATCCCAGGGCTGATCTCCTTCAGAATGGACTGGTTGGATCTCCTTGAAGTCCAAGGGACCCTCAAAAGTTTTCTCCAACACCATAGTTCAAAAGCATCAATTCATCGGTGCTCAGCTTTCTTTATTGTAGGAAGAAATGGCAACCCACTCCAGTATTCTTGCCTGGAGAATCCCAGGGACGGGAGAGCCTGGTGGGCTGCCGTCTCTGGGGTTGCACAGAGTCAGACACGACTGAAGTGACGCAGCAGCAGCAGCAGCAGCTTTCTTTATAGTCCAACTCTCACATCCATACATGACCACAGGAAAAACCATAGCCTTGACTAGACGAACCTTTGTTGGCAAAGTAATGTCTCTGCTTTTGAATATGCTATCTAGCTTGGTCATAACTTTCCTTCCAAGGAGTAAGCGTCTTTTAATTTCATGGCTGCAGTCACCATCTGCAGTGATTTTGGAGCCCCCAAAAATAAAGTCTGACACTGTTTCCACTGTTTCCCCATCTATTTCCCATGAAGTGATGGGACCAGATGCCATGATCCTCGTTTTCTGAATGTTGAGCTTTAAGCCAACTTTTCACTCTCCACTTTCACCTTCATCAAGAGGCTTTTGAGTTCCTCTTCACTTTCTGCCATAAGGTGGTGTCATCTGCATATCTGAGGTTATTGATATTTCTCCCGCAATCTTGATTCCAGCTTGTGCTTCTTCCAGTCCAGCGTTTCTCATGATGTACTCTGCATATAAGTTAAATAAGCAGGGTGACAATATACGGCCTTGACATACTCCTTTTCCTATTTAGAACCAGTCTGTTGTTCCATGTCCGTTCTTTTTTTTTTTTTTTTTTTTAATTTAAATTTATTTATTTTAAGTGGAGGCTAATTACTTTACAATATTTTATTCGTTCTGCCACACATCAACATGAATCTGCCATGGGCGTACACGTGTTCGCCATCTTGAACCCCCTCCCACCTCCCTCCCCGTACTATCCCTCTGGTCATCCCAGTGCACTAGCCCCAGGGATCCTGTATAGACCTGGTCCATGTCCAGTTCTAACTGTTGCTCCTGACCTGCATACAGGTTTCTCAAGAGGCAGGTCAGTGGTCTGGGATTCCAATCTCTTTCAGAATTTTCCAGTTTATTGTGATCCACACAAGTCAAAGGCTTTGCATAGTCAATAAAGCAGAAATAGATGGTTTTCTGGAACTCTCTTGCTTTTTTGATGATCCAGTGGATGTTGGCAGTGTGATCTCTGGTTTCCTCTGCCTTTTCTAATCCAGCTTGAACATCTGGAAGTTCACAGTTCACGTATTGCTGAAGCCTGGCTTGGAGAATTTTGAGCATTACTTTACTAGCATATGAGATGAGTGCAATTGTGTGGTAGTTTTGAGCATTCTTTGGCATTGCCTTTCTTTGGGATTGGAATGAAAACTGACTTTTCCAGTCCTGTGGCCACTGCTGAGTTTTCCAAATTGCTGACATATTGAGTGCATCACTTTCACAGCATCATCTTTTAGGATTTTAAATAACTCAACTGGAATTCCATCACCTGCAGTAGCTTTGTTCATAGTGATGCTTCCTAAGGCCCAACTGACTTCACATTCCAGGATGTCTGGCTCTACATGAATGATCACACCATTGTAATTAACTGGGTGAAGATTTTTTGTAGTTTTTCCGTATGTTTTGCCACTTGTTCTTAATATCTTCTGCTTCTGTCAGGTCCATACCATTTCTGTCCTTTATTTTGCCCATCTTTGCATGAAATGTTCCCTGGTTTCTGTAATTTTTCTTGAAGAGATTTCTAATTTTTCCCATTCTGTTGTTTTGTTTTCCTCTATTTCTTTGCATTGATGCTGAGGATCAATATATCTATAACTTGTTCAATTTTAATGAAGTTAATTTTAATATTATAAATAGACTATAATTTCCAAAGCTTTAGTTCAAACAATCTTGGGTAGGTGAAGATATAAATTCAATGGGGTATGATTTTACTTCTGAAGCTATCAGGTAAAATATCTACTGTAACTCCTGGATTTGGGGGCAGTGTCTTATGATTGTTAAAAAAAAAAAATGGACAGAATGAGAGAGCAGTTATTGGATGATTTCATAAGGCAGAGATGCTCT